>NC_052322.1:6407063-6424563 GCF_016432855.1 Salvelinus namaycush | reverse complement strand
TTCTCTCTCTCTCTCTCTCTCACTCTCTCAGGTTCTCTCTCAATTCAATTCAATTCAATTGACTTGAATTGACATGGCAAGTTCATTATTACTTACATTGTCAAAGTATACATATCAAAAAATAAAAATCAAATATATATGTATATATATACAAAATATATATATATATTTATATATAAATAAATGGTGGGACCAACAGTAATAATAATAGTAGTAGTGGACATGGGATTACCATTAACAACAACAACAATATTAATCAGAACAACAATACATTAAAGCAATGGTAGTAGACCAGTGTCAACATGTCTTGAGAAGACATATGACCTGGTATGAAAGACAAAACAAAACTAAGCTAAATGGGAAATATTATCAACATTACTTTGCATGTTTCACTGGCTGTCCCTCAGGTTGTGGCAGGAGGACACATATTTGGCTGCCAAAACTGCACATTTTGGCTTTTCACCCAATAAATATTTGATTTTTTCTTCATCTTTTATAGTTTCAAATTCTTTGTATTGAGTTATAATTTTGGGAAAGAAATATGCTCTTAGGTCTGAGTATTTGTCACAGTGTAGTAGGAAATGCACCTCTGTCTCTACCTCTCCCCTGGAGCAGAGTGAGCACAGCCTGTCCTCTCTGGGCAGCCAGGTTTGTCTGTGATGACCGGTCTCTATAGCCAGACTGTGCTCACTGAGTCTGTACCTCTCTGATTTAATCTCTCTCTCACTCTCTCTCTCTCTCTGGTCTCTCTCTGGCCTCTCTCTCTGGTCTCTCTCTCTTGTCTCTCCCTCTCTGGTCCCTCTCTGGTCTCTCTCTCTCTCTGGTCTCTCTCTGGTCTCTCTCTCTCTCTGGTCTCTCTCTGGTCTCTCTCTCTCTGGTCTCTCTCTGGTCTCTCTCTGGTCTCTCTCTCTCTAGTCTCTCTCTCTCTGGTCTCTCTCTGGTCTCTCTCTCTCTCTCTCTGGTCTCTCTCTGGTCTCTCTCTGGTCTCTCCCTGGTCTCTCTCTCTCTCTCTGGTCTCTCTCTGGTCTCTCCCTGGTCTCTCTCTCTCTCTAGTCTCTCTCTGGTCTCTCCCTGGTTTCTCTCTCTCTGGTCTCTCTCTCTCTCTCTCTGGTCTCTCTCTCTCTCTCTGGTCTCTCTCTGGTCTCTCTCTCTCTCTCTGGTCTTTCTCTCTCTGGTCTCTCTCTGGTCTTTCCCTGGTCTCTCTCTCTCTCTCTCTCTCTCTCTCTCTCTGGTCTCTCTCTTTCTCTCTGGTCTCTCTCTGGTCTCTCTCTCGCTGGTCTCTCTCTGGTCTCTCTCTCTCTCTCTCTCTGGTCTCTCTCTCTCTCTCTGGTCTCTCTCTGGTCTCTCTCTCTCTCTGGTCTCTCTCTGGTCTCTCTCTGGTC
The DNA here is from genome assembly GCF_016432855.1 of Salvelinus namaycush. Taxonomy (NCBI): domain Eukaryota; kingdom Metazoa; phylum Chordata; class Actinopteri; order Salmoniformes; family Salmonidae; genus Salvelinus; species Salvelinus namaycush. The sequence continues at coordinate 6,423,181 of NC_052322.1, read as the reverse complement.
TCTCTCGCTGGTCTCTCTCTCTCTCTCTGGTCTCTCTATCTGGTCTCTCTCTGGTCTCTCTGGTCTCTCTCTGGTCTCTCTCTCTCTGGTCTCTCTCTGGTCTCTCTCTCTCTCTCTCTCTCTGGTGTCTCTCTGGTCTCTCTCTGGTCTCTCTCTCTCTGGTCTCTCTACACTTATAACAACAATGGTTGGAAAAAACAGCAATAAGACATCAATAATAATAATAGTAGTAGTGGAAATGGTATTACCATTAACAGCAACTACAACAACAATATTCATGAGAATAATAATACATTAAAGCAATAGTAGTAGGCCAGTCTCAAATTGACTGAAAGCCAATGGCATGGTATGAAAGACAAAAAAAATTAAAATGCTAATTGCATTGATATTACATTGCACTTTTCATTGGCCAATCCCTCAGGATGTGGCAGGAGGACCCATATTTGGCTGCCAAAACTGCACATTTAACCTTTTCATCCAATAACATATTTTAGTTTCAAATTATTTGCACTGAATGATGATTTTGTGAAAGGAAGATTATCTTAGGTATATGTATTTGTCACAGTCTAATATTCAAATGCAGCTCTGTCTCTACCTTTTCCCGGGGGAATAGTGAGCACAGCCTGTCCTCTCTGGGCAGCCAGGTTTGCCTGTGACGATCGGTCTCTATGGCCAGGCTGTGCTCACTGAGTCTGTACCTAGTCAGTGTTTTCCTCAGTTTTCTATCAGTCACAGTGGTCAGATAGTCTGCCACCTTGTACTGTAGGTGTCTTTCCAACAGGTGATGTACTGTATATATTTCTTTGCTTTGTGATAATTTGGTTGGGCCAGATTTTCTGAGTGCTGTCCTGAGGCTCTATGGGGTGGTTTGGATTAGTGAACTGAGCCTCAGAACCATCTGGCTGAGGGTACTCTTCTCTTGTTTCATAGCTTGGCATCGTAGGGCTGTGTGATGAAATGTTTCAGGGTCGCTTATTTTTAGATGGTTGTAAATTTGATGGCTTTAAAAAAATAAAAAAAATTCGGCTCTACGTGTGTTATTTGGAGTTTTTCTTTGTAAATCCAAAATCCAATACAGTCTTGCAAAACTCTGCATGCAGTATTTCGATTGGATGTTTGTCCCATTTGGTACGTTTATTATTAAACTGTGGACCCCATACTTCACTGCCATATAGAGAAATTGGTTCTATCTGATTGGAACATTTTGAGCCAGATTCTGTATTAGAATTTTTATTTTAATGTTTATTAATGTTTATGACAGAATGCTCTTCTTGCTTTGTCTATCAGGTCGTTCACAGCCATGCGAAAGATACCTTAGTTGCTGATATTTAGTAATAGATACAGTTGAAGTTGGAAGTTTACATACACTTAGGTTGGAGTCATTAAAACTTAGTTTTTCAACCACTCCACACATTTCTTGTTAACAAACTATAGTTTTGGCAAGTTGGTTAGGACATCTACTTTGTGCATGACACAAGTCATTTTTATAACAATTGTTAACAGACAGATTATTTCACTTATAATTCACTGTATCACAATTCCAATGGGTCAGAAGTTTACATACACTAAGTTGACTGTGCCTTTAAACAGCTTGGAAAATTCCTGAAAATTGTGTCATGGCTTTAGAAGCTTCTGATAGGCAAATTGACATCATTTGAGTCAATTGGAGGTGTAGCTGTGGATGTATTTCAAGGCCTACCTTCAAACTCAGTGCCTCTTTGCTTGACATCATTGGAAAATCAAAAGAAATCAACCAAGACCTCAGAAAAAAATTGTAGATCTCCACAAGTCTGGGTCATCCTTGGGAGCAATTTCCAAACGCCTGAAGGTACCACGTTCATCTGTACAAACAATAGTACGCAAGTATAAACACCATGGGACCACGCAGCCGTCATACTGCTCAGGAAGGAGACGTGGTCTGTCTCCTAGAGATGAACGTACTTTTGTGAGAAAAGTGCAAATCAATCCAAGAACAACAGCAAAGGACTTTGTGAAGATGCTGGAGGAAACAGGTGGAAATGTATCTATATCCACAGTAAAATAAGTCCTATATCAACATAACCAGAAAGGCCCCTCAGAAAGAAAGAGGCCACTGCTCCAAAACTGCCATAAAAAAGCCAGACTACGGTTTGCAACTGCACATGGGGACAAAGATCGTACTTTTTGGAGAAAAATGATTAAACAAAAATATAACTATTTTGCCATAATGACCAACGTTATGTTTGGAGGAAAAAGGGGGAGGCTTGTAAGCCGAAGAACACCATCCCAAAGAGCATCCCAACGACCGAAGAGCACCAATCCCTTTAGTGGGATCGATTTGACAACATCCAGTGAAATTGCAGAGTGCCAAATTCAAACTACAGAAATATCAATATTCAACATTCACGAAAATACAGTGGGGCAAAAAAGTATTTAGTCAGCCACCAATTGTGCAAGTTCTCCCACTTAAAAAGATGAGAGAGGCCTGTAATTTTCATCATAGGTACACTTCAACTATGACAGACAAAATTTGAAAAAAAATCCAGAAAATCACATTGTAGGATTTTTAATGAATTTATTTGCAAATTATGGTGGAAAATAAGTATTTGGTCAATAACAAAAGTTTATCTCAATACTTTGTTATATACCCTTTGTTGGCAATAACAGAGGTCAAACGTTTTCTGTAAGTCTTCACAAGGTTTTCACACACTGTTGCTGGTATTTTGGCCCATTCCTCCATGCAGATCTCCTCTAGAGCAGTGATGTTTTGGGGCTGTTTGATGTTTATTTCATTGAGGAGAGGCACTTTATCAGTTGGTTTGATCTTTCTAAAGTCAAATGTCTGATTTGGGGTGTTGATCTCCTGGTTCCATGTATAACTAGCATGGAATTGTGGGTGAAATTATTGTCTGAGGTAACAGATGAGCTAAAAGACGTGAAATGCTGACAAAAAAACATCAGCTACGTATATCTGCTGGGTCTTGAAAAACACGGTCCAGGGAGTGGTTGGCCCTTATTCTCTGGATTGTGGCAGGGTGGAAGTCCTTCCTCTGTAGGGGGGTGGACACAACCATCCTTGAGTTGGGGAAGATTGTGGAGGCCTTCTCAATCCCTCCCCGTAGTGAAGTCGCCTCTCTCCTGTTGAGCACGCAAGTCAATGCCACTGGTGTATGATAATGTGGCTTGGTGACATTGCAGTACACAGCTGATTCAGTGCAGTACACAGCTGATTCAAATAACCAACTCATCATCAAGATATTATTATTTGAATTCGCTGTGTGGTGCTAGGGCAAAAAACCAAACGTTCCCCCAGGACCGAGTTTTGGAAACCTTCTGAAGGTGTGGGTGTCTGGTTGCTGTTTGCTGATGCTCGCCCTGAACAGGACCACCTCCCCCTCCAGTTTGGTGAACTCATGGCAGCCATGGCGGTGAGAAGGGGGTCGCTCTCCTCCAGGGGCGTGTCCTACAGCCGCAAAGTTACTTTTTTCTATTCTGATTTAATAGAGTTGGTGTTAATTATTTATTGTCTTGAATTATTTTTTAGATTTTAGTGTTTATCTTATTTTAAAAACAAAAAAGTGAGAAATAAATCAGGAGCTCACGCTGAGCATGTCTGTAGCTGTCCAGATCTCTCTCTCTCTCTCTCTCTCTCTCGTTATTACAGTATAATTGAGAGAAAAACACAACCCATTGCTTTCCATGGCAGGAAGTATCCTTTCTGAGTATTCATAAATCATTTGATACTGTTGTTACTCGTGCTGCAAATTTGTATCAAATATCACTTCCCTATTTACATTTGCTCAGTTCCACAAATTGTTCCAGAAACTAATAGTTTGCTTCCAATTTGCCAGTGCGGATAGAGTTCAAGCGAAATTGTTTAAATGTTAAATAAATACTACTTCCTAGTGGTGGTTTTACTGTATTTGCTGCTATGCCTGGCAAGGATGTAATGTGATTTAGAGCACTTGGTCTGAGATCAAGAATATTTCAATTTACATCTCAATTCATATTTCTAGAGTGAAAATATTCCTGAAAATCAAAAGCTGGCTGTTTATTGGTTGAAAGGGAGAACCTCTGAGAAGCTGGCTGTTTATTGGCATGCACGCACACGCACACACACACACACACACGAGTCAGACAACACCGTGACTTCACAGAAGGGAAAAAACTCTCGTTCCCTGTTCTAAATGTTACAAACAGATGGGGAGGAGAGAGCTGATATATTTAGCTTTACCACTGCACCTGCCCGGCCATAATGAGTCCATATATCTCCTCCCTAATTGCCCTAAATACATATCATGGGGTGGGGCCATAAAAGAAGGCCTCGCTTCCAAAAAAACAAAATCCATGTTTCACTAGTAAAGGGGAGGGTGTAAGAAGGAGGGCATATAGCACAACAGCACACACACACACACACACACACACACACACACACACACACACACACACACACACAGAGAGAGAGAGAAATGCTGACACTCACTCACACATACTGTACATACACAAACACAACACACTCTCTCTCTCTCTCTCTTTCTTTCTGTCTCTCTCTCTCTCTCTCTCTCACACACACACACACACACACACACACACACACACACACACACACACCCCTCCTGTCCCTTTGTCAGCCCACCTTAACGAGGTGCAGTAAATAACAGCCAGCAATTCCATTATTGATGTGCAGCCTGAAAAATGGCTGGCCTCTAAAGGCTTTCAAACGGGTCAACCTTTTGCTCCACGTATGGAAATGCTGCTACACATTTAGGGGGTGGATGTATGGGTGTTAAAGGAAAAGTGTGTGTGTTTGTGTGTGTGTGCGTGTGTGTGTGTTTGATGCCTACCTGATAGCTTAGTGACATGTATGGGGGTTGATTTGTGAGCGGAGGGGTGGTTAGTTAGTTATATAGATAGTTAAGGCTCTCTCCTCCCCGACACCACACCAGATGTCTTTTTATGAGGCCCTCTCTGTCTGTCTGTCTGTCTGTCACTGATTACTTTTGATTGACTATGAAGAGCTACAAGCCACAGTTTAACACGCCTCCGCTGACACACACACACACACACGCTAATACTCTCACACGCTAGGGTTACATATTTTCCTGGTATTTTACAAATGTTCCATCCCAAGATTAAATTACTTTTCTCCCGGGTAACACGGTATTTCCTGCCAAAACCAGAAGTGTCATTGACAAGCATTATAAAGCACATACATACAGAATGTCTGGATTTGATTAGAGCTTTGATCAGCATGAAGATTCTAACCTGATGCTACCTGAGCCTGATGAGACATATATTAAATACATTTAATGAGCCCTACATTAATCAGCCCAAAAAAGCCCAAATGATTGTGCCATTATCCAATACATAGGCCTATATGACATAGGCCGCTGCACATAACGCACGACAGACAAAACATAACAGCCCGTAGATGTAGCTAGCTATACGCTCTCTTGGGTAAATCAATTAAACTAGCTCCAGCAGGCTAAGCTTTTTGAGTGTATAGCTTTTTGAGCCACCACTATGCTGCGAGAGAGTGCTCACGTGAGCACGGATTTAAAACAACGATATTCGAGTGATAGGCTGTTTTAAAACTCTGCCAGTTGCAATTTTTAAAAAAAAGTGTCATCTTTACAATTAAAAAACAAGGTGACCATCGAAAGCTAGATGGAGATGGGTAAATTACACACACGTTCTGTATTTATATTACTGTAGCATAGGCTATTCTGCAGCAGGTGTAGGCCTACCTGTCACAAAAAAAAAAGTTTACATGATGAAATGATAGGTCTACATGCATTGTGAACTGCGCTCCATACTGAGATGGGCTGTCTATCCCCCACCCTGGGCGTTGATGATTTATCATGCAGAGGCCATAGAGAAGCCATATTTAGACACCGCATATAATTTAACAGTTCCATTTCGCACCATGCTGTTCATATAAATAATTGATTATAATTTACCCTGTTTCTCACAGTTATTTATCCCGGGAAAAGGGAGTGGTTTTGGGTGGTAAATCTTGGTAAATCTCGCGACCCTATCAAACACACTCACACACAAACACACACGTTCACTCTCTCACACATGCTCACACACACACGCAAACATGCACACAGAGTATTGGTGTACACACTTGGTGTACACACTAAAAAATACTTTAAAAAGACTCCCCATCCTACAGTTTTGTTATACTTCAGTCTTCTGTTATGTAGATAAAGTGTAATATTAGGATGCAACTTCACAATTGAATAGATTTCAACTTTATATCTGAAATGTGTGTCAGCTGTCTTCTTTTTTAAGCCCATAGCCATGTGTGCGAGGTGTATACTTTTGTTTCAAAGTAGATTTGTTTAAGACCACCAAGATTCACTCTCTGTGACCCTGAGTTAGCCCACTGCAGTAAAAGGTTAGGCAGTAAATGCTCTGCGTGGTCAATCCAAAGTCTACAGATTTACTGTGATGAAGAACTCTTCAGAAGTCAGACCCTTCGTACTTCCTGAGCTTCGGGGAGCTGTCATCCGTATCCAATAAACTGGTCTGTACAGCACCACTCATAGTGATTCAGGACTAATCTCTATAGCCATCAGCTAATTACAAATAACTGGCTAAACTACAAGACCTTACCTCTTCTGAGATGTTGGAGTCTCTTTCCCGGTGCTTGACATAGGAGCTCAGACAAGATAACATGACGTAAAAAGACTGCACCGTTTTCCCACCTGCATCTCCATCCTGAATCTCCACATTGCCCCCCAGCAAAGTTAGCCTACATTTAGGCCATTGTTTATATGTGCATTTCACACTGTGTTGAGATATCTTGAGCATAATGCTTGTAAGGATGTCAACCCCAATACATGTTCACGTCATCGTCATCAATCACCTGCAGTACAGTTAAAAATGACTCACTACCACCACCAATTTCTGTATGCTAGCTATGCTACCAGATTATATGAATGTGTCGTGACTTTGCTTTCATTAATCGGATGACTGTTATTTATCTAATCAATTAACCGATTAAATGAATCATGTAACTATTAACTCATTAGGGGCACCACGGAAGAGGATGTTTAAAGAGTTGCCATCTCCCGAATTTAACTCTATAAGGTATATATATATATATTTAATCCAAAAACAGTCATCTTATTAATCATTACCTTTTATCATATCATCATTCTGAACAGTCATAACCTTCTTGGATCTGCAAAACCCCCAGCCTTACTCATGATTCAGTACTACACAAATTGGTGTAATTATTTATTTACTAGCTAATTTAATATTAACACAGAATAAATATATACACTTAATGCTTGAGACAAAGGTCCCTAGAGGACTGACACAATATGGTGGCTTTTACACAATGACATGGAGAGGGAAAGAGAGAGACAGAGAAAAAAAGACACTTATCTTCGATACATTTCAGAATTATTCTCACAGTAATCATAAAGTTCCCACACGAACTGCCGTCTGTTTGTAGTAAGAAATCATGAATGTATTTACATGTGAGTGCCTTTGTTCGGTCGGAACCAGCCCTCCTGAGGAAGGTTTTTGGCCTTTCAGCGGCAAGCTGTATGGCTCTGATTGTCCACAATACAGTGCCTTCCGAAAGTATTCATACCCATTGACTTATTTCACATTTTGTTGTGTTACAGTCTGAATTCAAAATGGATTAAAAATTTAACAAATTCTCACCATCTACACACAATACCCCATAATGACAAATTGAAAACATGTTTTTTTAAATTCTTGCAAATATATTGAAATTTAAATACAGAAATATCTTATTCACATAAGTATTCACTCCCCTGAGTCAATACTTTGTAGAAGCACTTTTGGCAGCGATTACAACTGCAAGTCTTTCTGGTTAAGTCTCTAAAAGCTTTCCACACCTGAATTGTGAAACAATTACCCATTATTCTTTTCAAAATTCTTCAATCTCAGTCAAATTGATTTTTGATCCTTGCTAGACAACCACTTTCAGGTCTTGCCGTGTATTTTCAAGTAGATTTCATTCATACTGTAACTCACCCACTTAAGAACATTCACCGTCTTCAGTGTAGATTTGGTCTTTTAGGTCATTGTCCTACTGAAAGGTGAATTAATCTCCAAGTGTCTGGTGAAAAGCAGATTGAAACAGGTTTTCCTCTAGGATTTTTCCTTTGCTTTGCCCCATTCTGTTTCTGAAAATCTCCCCAGTGCTCTTAAGGATCTGACCCTTTTTTTTCAATTTTCACCTAAAATGACATACCCAAATCTAACTGCCTGTAGCTCAGTCCCTGAAGCAAGGATATGCATATTCATGATACCATTTTAAAGGGAACACTTTGAAGTTTGTGGAACTGTGAAAGGAATGTAGGAGAAAATAACACATTAAATCTGGTAAAAGATAATACAAAGAAAAAAACAACAGTTTTTTGTATTTTGTTTGTACCATCATCTTTGAAATGCAAGAGAAAGGCCATAATGTATTTTTACAGCCCGGGTGCAATTTAGATTTTGCAGTGTATGTACAAAGTTTTAGATTGATCCAATGAACCATTGCATTTCTGTTCAAAATGTTGTATCACGACTGCCCAAATGTGCCTAATTTGTTTATTAATAACTTTTCAAGTTCAAAACTGTGCACTCTCCTCAAACAATAGCATGGTATTATTTCACTGTAATAGCTGCTGTAAATAGGATAGTGCAGTTAGATTAACAAGAATTTAAGCTTTCTGCCAATATCAGATATGTCTATGTCTTGGGAAATGTTCTTGTTACTTACAACCTCATGCTAATTGCATTTGCCTACGTTAGCTCAACCGTCCCGTGGGGGACCCACCGATCCTGAATTACAAGCATACACCTAACGCGATGCAGCCACCACTATGCTTGAAAATATGGAGAGTGGTACAGTTGTGTGTATTGTTGTGAGATTGTTATATATTATTTGTTAGATATTACTGCACTGTTGGAGCTAGAAGCACAAGCATTTCGCTACACCCGCAATAACATCTGCTAAACATGTGTATGTGACCAATAAAATGTTATTTGATTTAATGTGTTGTATTGGCTTCGCCACCACTTTGTAATCAGGACCAAAAGTGAATTGCTTTGCCACAGTATCACTTTAGTGCCTTGGTGCAAACAGGATGCATGTTTTGGAATATTTTTATTCTGTACAGGCTTCCTTTTCTCTCTTTCAATTAGGTTAGTATTGTGGACTAACTACAATATTGTTGATCAATGCGCAGTTTTCTCCTGTCACAGCCATTAACGCCATAGTGTCGATCTACGTAACATAATAAAATAATCCCAATCAAAGCCTGTCAGTTTCAGCTAGAGATACTATATCTAGCTTAAACTTTACGTCTCAACCCACCGCATCCGCCGATGTCACACTCGCGCCTCTGCGGTGAAAGGTTGCAGAGCAAGAGCTGTGTTTGTCAGACCATGAGACATCCCGAAAATTGGTCTTCTCATGAAAACGTCTGTAGCTTCCAAACAGTTCTCTGTTTTGCTCTATGTCCCCCACAAGTGTCACAGGATTCATCTGAAGGTAACTGGGTTTTTTTTATTCATGGAAGTATGAATGTAGTTTTGTGCCTACCCCCCAAAAAGGGTTAAATATGTGTACAAAAAAAATCCTGAGCTTTCTTATATCTCCAAGATATAGGACAAACACTTCAAAACCTTTTTTTTATGATAAATGTTTTGCAATTTATTACTGTGTTATCCTATGCATTTCTCTGGGCTATAGTAGTAAAGGCTAAATTCATTATTTTATCAAATATTTATATTTGATACATTTTTTATTCCTAAAGGGGTCCCAAAATTCAAAATCAAATAGGTGTGATCTTTTTTTCTTTAAAAAAAAAATCTATCTACCAATAGGGGCCCTACTTTGCGAGGCATTGAAAAACCTCCCTGGTCTATGTGGTTGAATCTGTGTCTGAAATTCACTGCTCGACTGAGGGACCTTACAGATAATTGTATGTGTGGGGTACAGATATGAGGTAGTCATTCGAAAAACATGTTAAATACTATTATTGTCCATGCAACTTATTATGTGACTTGTTTTTACTCCTGAACTTATTTAGGCTTGCCATAACAAAGGGATTGAATACTTATTGACTCAAGACATTTCAGCTTTTCATTTTGTATTAAAAAAAAGTATTAAAAAATACATATTTCCACTTTGACATTATGGGGTATTGTGTGAAGGCAAGTGACCAAAACAATCTCAATTTAATCCATTTTAAATTCAGGCTGTAACACAATAAAATGTGGAAAAAGTCAAAGGGTGTGAATAGTTTCTGAAGGCACTTTATCCACTTCGTTAGAACAGATATGTTTGATGTGTGCCAATCCACCGTCCTTCTATCCCCCATGGTCTGCATTCCATCGACTTCTTTACCACATCTATCCCCATTACCTCCCTGATCACTTTCCAGGAGTTCAGACTTTGAAATCCCTACATGAGGTATCATCAAGATATTGTTTTTAATGTGTGAGATTTGGGGAGAAACACGGCATCGCTCTACGTAGCTCGATTTGGCCTCCGCCAGCCTCTGGAGGCGCCGCAATTGCGTCACTTCCTCCGTACGGAGTCTCTGGACCGTGTTACCGGATCAAGCATTAATTGGTTTTTAATGGCAGCCTAATGCTGGTTACAGTACACCTGTGTGTCTGTTCCCCTAATGATGCCCCTAACGACGCCCGGGGAGAAAACAGGCCGTAAATCCACAGGGCCCTACTTCAGCCTAACACAGGGCATCAGGAGGGTGTGTGAGAGAGAGTGTGTCTGTTCCCCTAACGATGCCCCTAATGACGCCCGGGGAGAAAACAGGCCGTAAATCCACAGGGCCCTACTTCAGCCTAACACAGGGCATCAGGAGGGTGTGTGAGAGAGAGTGTGTCTGTTCCCCTAACGATGCCCCTAATGACGCCCGTGGAGAAAACAGGCCGTAAATCCACAGGGCCCTACCTCAGCCTAACACAGGGCATCAGGAGGCTGTGTGAGAGAGAGTGTGTGTGCCTGAATGTCTCTGTCACCTCCTTTTCATGGGGATGACTTCATTATCTGCATTTCCACACAAATTCCCACACTCACACCAACACCGCATAAAGAAAACCGAGGACACACACACACACACACACACACACACACACACACACACACACACACCGCATAAAGAAAACAGTGGACACACACACACACACACACACACACACACACACACACTCTCTCTCTCTGTCAGGCTCTTTATTGGGCAGCCCTGAGTGTCTGTGTGTGTGTGTCCGGTGGTGGTGGTGGTGAGGGGTCTTCCAACCGGAAACAGAGCTCCTTCCAGAGATACCACACACACTCACTCACACACACTTATTTCAGGTTGTCGCCTCTCATCTTAATTTGCAACGCCTCATGACTATCCCCATGTCCACCTCGCAGCCAATCAGTCTTTCACATTGTGTGTGTGTGTGTGTGTGTGTGTGTGTGTGTGTGCGTGTGCGTGTGTGTGTCTGGAGAGTAATGACTTGTGCCCTACGTAATGAAGGCTACAGGAAATCCTGTGTGAGTGCAGATTCCAGGTTGCCCCTGCACCAGATAAAGGAGAATGAATGGGCATATGTGTGTTGTCAAGCCACAGACCTGTCCAGCCCAAAGAGTGTGTGTGTATGTCTCTATCCCAGACTGTCCAATTAGTGTGTGCTGACAGATAATTATGTATTCAGAAAGAATGGAGTTAAAGTATGAAGTAATATAGAAATATTTGAGCGTATTATATTGGACATTATTTTGGCTACCATGTCTATGCCCCCATAGGATGACACACGATGAACATGAAAACGATGTAAACCATATACCATGGCCGTCTCAGTCACCAGATCTCAAACCAACTGAACACTTATGGGAGATTCTGGAGCGGTGCCTGAGACAGCGTTTTCCACCAGCGTCAACTAAAATACCAAATGATGGAATTTCTTGTGGAACAATGGCGTCGCATCCCTCCAATAGATTTCAAGACATTTTTAGAATCTATGCCAAGGTGCATTGAAGCTGTTCTGGCTCGTGTTGGCCAATCCTCAAAAAGGGCTTCAGTTTTTGAGATACCGCTACCCGAGGTATAACAAAGCACAACCATGTTTTTCCATATCTCTAAATTCTCCCGTACAGTGTATGAAATGTAAGGTTGTAAAAAGTGTAATGCCTGGCTGGATAGGGGTGAGGAACACAAGTAGGCCTAGTCAGTTGTCTGCCCCACATAAGCAAACCAACAGCATTAGGATGTCTTTTAAAGCATTTTACAGATACAGTGCATTCGGAAAGTTTTCAGACCCTTGAATTTTTCCACATTTTGCTACAGTACAGCCTTATTCTAAAATGTATTAAATACTTGTTTCTTCTTCGTCAATCTACACACAATACCTCATAATGACAAAGTGATAACAGGTTTTTAGAAATGTTCGCAAATGTATTAAAAATAAAAAAACAGAAATACTTTATCTACATAAAGTTGAAGTCGGAAGTTTACAATCACCTTAGCCAAATACATTTAAACTCGGTTTTTCACAATTACTGACATTTAATCCTAGTACAAATTCCCTGTCTTAGGTCAGTTAGGATCACCACTTTATTTTAAGATTGTGACATGTCAGAATAATAGTAGAGGGTATGATTTATTTCAGCTTTTATTTCTTTCATCACATTCCCAGTGGGTCAGAAGTTTACATACACTCAATTAGTATTTGGTAGCATTGCCTTTAAATTGTTTATCTTGGGTCAAACGTTTCGGGTAGCCTTCCACAAGCTTCCCACAATAAGTTGGGTGAATTTTGGCCCATTCCTCCTGTCAAAGCTGGTGTCATTGAGTCAGGTTTGTAGGCCTCCTTACATATATATATGCTCGCACATGCTTTTTCAGTTCTTCCCACAAATTTTCTATGGGATTGAGGTCAGGGCTTTGTGATGGCCACTCCAATACCTGGACTTTGTTGTCCTTAAGCCATTTTGCCAAAACTTTGGAAGTATGCTTGGGGTCATTGTCCATTTGGAAGACCCATTTGCGACCAAGCTTTAATTTCCTGACTGATTTCTTGAGATGTTGCTTCAATATATCCACATAATTTTCTGTCCTCATGATGCCATCTATTTTGTGAAGTGCACCAGTCCCTCCTGCAGCAAAGCACCCCCACAACATGATGCTGCAACCCCTGTGCTTCATGGTTAGGATGGTGTTCTTCAGCTTGCAAGCATCCCCATTTTTCCTCCAAACATAACGATGGTCATTATGGCCAAAGAGTTCTATTTTTGTTTAATCAGACCAGAGGACATTTCTCCAAAAAGTATGATCTTTGTCCCCATGTGCAGTTGCAAACCGTAGTCTGGCTTTTTTATGGCAGTTTTGGAGCAGTGGCCTCTTCCTTGCTGAGAGGCTTTTCAGGTAATGTCGATATAGGACTCGTTTTACTGTGGATATAGATAGTTTTGTACCTTTTTCCTCCAGCATCTTCACAAGGTCCTTTGCTGTTGTTCTGGGATTGATTTGCACTTTTCGGCACCAAAGTACGTTCATCTCTAGGAGACAGAACGCGTCTCCTTCCTGAGCGGTATGATGGCTGCGTGGTCCCATGGTGTTTATACTTGCGAACTATTGTTTGTTCAGATGAATGTGGTACCTTCAAGCGTTTGGAAATTGCTCCCAAGGATGAACCAGACTTGTGGAGGTCTACACTTTTTTTCCTGAGGTCTTGGCTGATTTCTTTTGATATTCCCATGATGTCAAGCAAAGAGGCACTGAGTTTGAAGGTAGGCCTTGAAATACATACACAGGTACACCTCCAATTGACTCAAATGATATCAATTAGCCTATCAGAAGCTTCTAAAGCCATGACACCATTTTCTGGAATTTTCCAAGTTGTTTAAAGGCACAGTCAACTTAGTGTATGTAAACTTCTGACCAACTGTAATTGTGATACAGTGAATTATAAGTGAAATAATCTGTCTGTAAACAATTGTTGGAAAAATTACTTGTGTCATGCACAAAGTAGATGTCCTAACTGACTTGCCAAAACTATAGTTTGTTAACAAGAAATTTGTAGAGTGGTTGAAAAACAAGTTTTAATGACTCCAACCTAAGTGTATGTAAACTTCCGACTTCAACTGTATACATTTCTGTAACAACAGAACACCATGGTTGCAATAACACTTTTAACAGGTCGTTTGTAAATGTGTAGAATGTGTTTGTTTTGGGTCCACACTGGTAAGTTCACTTATGTAAATTAGAAAGTCACAGAGGATTTTCTTCTGAATAGAAAACATCCCTTAGTCTACTTGCATGGCTACTCTAAATTGTATTGCTTAAATATGCAGGCTACAAATGAGCTCTCGACGCAATCTCAATCTCCATCTCACATTCAAATCTTATTTCAACTCTGTGTAGAGTAGTGCTTGACTTTTCTCTACCTCTCAATCTGGACAGGGGACAGCTTTCATAACAGGCTGCCCCCTAACTGTCATGGGGGAACACACTCCTCTCTCTGACCTCCTCCCATGCCCCCTCCTCTCTCTCTCTCAGTCTCTTTATCTCTCTCTCTCAGACTCTTTATCTCTCTCTCTCAGTCTCTTTATCTTTATCTCTCTCTTTCTTTATCTCTCTCTCAGTCTCTTTCTCTTTCTCTCTCTCTGTCTCTTTATCTCTCTGTCTCTTTATCTCTCTCTCTCTGTCTCTTTATCTTTATCTCTCTCTCCTTCTCAGTCTCTTTATCTCTATCTCTCTCAGTCTCTTTATCTCTCTCTCTTTATCTTTCTCTCTCTCTTTATATCTCTCTCTCAGTCTCTTTATCTCTCAATTCAATTCAATTCAATTCAATGGCAAGGCTGTGCTCACTGAGCCTGTACTTTGTCAAGGTTTTTCTAAGGTTTTGATCAGTAACCATGGTCAAATATTTAGCCATGGTGTACTGTCGATTTAGGGCCAGATAGCACTGCATTTTGCTTTGTGTTTGTGCTTGTGTTTCCCAATAAGCAATGTAGTTTTGTTTTGACTGTGTTGTAATTTGGTTTATTCTGATTGATTGGATGTTCTGGTCCTGAGGCTTCAGTGTGTTAGTAGAACAGGTTTTTGAACTCAGCCCCAGGACCAGCTGGATGAGGGGACTCTTTTCTTTGCTCAGCTCTTGGCATTGCAGGGCTTGGTAATGATATGAGAGGGGGTCACTGTATTTTAGATGTTTCAAAAATTGAATTGCTCTTTTTTGAATTGTATTATTAGTGGATATTGGCCTAATTCTGTCCTGCATGCAATGTTTGTAGTTTTCCTCTGAACATGTAGGAGAATCTTACAGAACTTTGCATGCAGGGTTTCAATGGGGTGTTTGTCCCATTTGATGAAATCTTGTTTTGCAAGTGGACCCCGCTGCCATAAAGTGCAAATGGTTCAATGACATATTCAATTGGTTTTAGCCAAATTTGCGTGCTTTCTCTCTCAGTTCATCCACTGCCTCATTAAGGTGTCCAGTTGAGCTTATTTTTTAAACCTAAGTAATTGTAGTGTGTACAGTACTCTATATATTTTGTACCAATTGAGAACTGTGGTCTAATTCCCTGAGATCTGGATCTTCTTTGGAAAAATCATAATTTTAGTCTTTTTGGGATTTACTGCCAAGGCCCAGGTCTGGCAGTACTGCTCTAGCAGGTCCAGGCTCTGCTGTAGGCCATGTGCTGTGGGTGACAGCAGGCATAGGTCATCTGCGAAGAATAGGCATTTAACTTCTGAATTGTGGAGACTAATACCAGGGGCTGAGGATTTTTCTAGAATAGTGGCCAATTCGTTAATGTAAATATTGAAGAGTGCAGGGCTCAGATTGCATGTTTATCTATCAGGGTGTGTAGGGTGTAAATATGATCAGTTGACAGTGAGTGACAACGTCAGCCTTACACCATGACTCCTGCAGAATGATGACGTCAACATCTTTAAGATTTTTGTGGAACTCTCTCTCTCTCTCTTTATCTCTCTCTCTCTTTATCTCTCTCTCTATCTCTCTATCGCTCTCTCTCTTTATCTCTATCTCTATCTCTCTCTTTATCTCTCTCTTTGTCTCTCTCTCTCTCTCTATCTGTCTCTTTATCTCTCTATCTCTCTCAGTCTCTCTCTCTTTATCTCTCT
>NC_052322.1:6259563-6402063 GCF_016432855.1 Salvelinus namaycush | reverse complement strand
TCCTCCTCTCCTCCTTTCCTCCGTCTCCTCTCCTCTCCAGTGGTGACCTGAAACCCGCTCCCTCTCGGGATGGCCCAGGGGATTACAAAGGGTGATCAATATGTGCCAAAGGAAGTCTTTAGAAAAGTGAAAGAAGCCACAGTTTTCAACCTTCCCCTCCTCCCCCCTCCTTTCCCTCTTTCCTCTCGCTGCTCGGAGGAGCAACAAGGTTAGGGGCCCTTTGGCGGATAATGTTCTGTCTACTAACAGATATGGACCCACACAAACAATGTTGAGAAAGTCCACCCTCTTTGTATCCGACAGTCGCGTGACGTGAAACTATCTGGTTCTATCGGCTTCGCCCATTGTAAATTAAGAAAATGTTTATACTGTATGACGGTGACGAAGAAATGAAACCCTAATAATAGCAAATCCACAATGCTATTGCTCTCTTCAGCAGGCATTCACACATCCTCCCATACTAGAGAATATAGAGGCTCAGTTCAGTGTCTTTGCATAAAAGGTGCACCTCTAACGTATGTGTGTTATCATCTGCTCTGTCCCAACAGGTGGTGGATGAGATGGGCAACGTCAAGTTCTGTCTGGACGAAGGCTCAGAGCCCGGTGGGACCTGGCTCAAGTATGTACGCACTGCCATCTCCTTTGAGGAGCAGAACATGGCGGCGTGTCACCTCAGCGGAGACCAGGTGAGTGGCGCCTCCCTCCTCCTATGGGCTGCCAGCGTTTAGTGAGTGGCACCCCACTCCTCCAATCAGCTGCACATGGCAATGTCAGAGACTCGGTGGAATGGCTATTGTCCTTCTTCCTACCTACCCATTGGGAAGAACAGTGGACTTTGCGTCAGTGTGTGTGTGTGTGTGCGCGCGTGTGTATGTGCGTCATTGTTTCAAATCAAATTTGATTGGTCGCATACACGTTTAGCAGATGTTTTGTGGGTGTAGAGAAATTGTTGTGTTCCTAGCCTCAAAAGTACAGTAATATCTAATGATACACAACAATACACACAAATCTAAAAGTAAAATAATGGAATTAAGAAATATAGAAATATTAGAACGAGGTAAGTCGGAGATTCTTCAAAGTAGCCACCCTTTGCCTTGATGACAGCTTTGCACACTCTTGGCATTCTCTCAACCAGCTTCATGCGGAATGCTTTTCCAACAGTCTTGAAGGAGTTCCCACATATGCTGAGCACTTGTTGGCTGCTTTTCCTTTACTCTTCGGTCCAACTCATCCCAAACCATCTCAATTGGGTTGAGGTCGGGTGATTGTGGAGGCCAGGTCATCTGATGCAATACTCCGTCACTCTCCTTCTTGGTCACAGCCTGGAGCCTGGAGGTCATTGAAAAACAAATGCTGTAATAGCTATGCTGTAATAGCCATTAAGTGAATTCTAAATAAATCACAGATAGTGTCACCAGCAAATCACACCTCCTCCTCCATGCATCACGGTTGGAATCACAAATGCGTTGATCATCCTTTCACCTTCTCTGCATCTCACAGTGGTTGGAACCAAAAATCTCAAATTTGGACTCATCAGACCAAAGGACAGATTTCCACCAGTCTGTCCATTGCTTGTGTTTCTTGGCCCAAGCAAGTCTCTTCTTCTTATTGGTGTCCTTTTTTTTGTTAGTAGTTACTGTCTTGTCTCATCGCTACAACTCCCGTACAGGCTCGGGAGAGACAAAGGTTGAGAGCCATGTGTCCCCCCAAAACACAACCCAACCAAGCCACACTGATTCTTAACACAGCACGCATCGAACCCAGAAGCACCAATGTGTCAGAGGAAACACTGTACATCTGGTGACCTGGTCAGCGTGCACTGCGCCCGGCCCGCCACAGGAGTTGCTAGTGCGTGATGAGACAAGGATATCCCTGCCGGCCAAACCCTCCCTAACCCTGATGACGCTGGGCCAATTGTGCGTCGCCCCATGGTCCCAGTCGCGACAGAGCCTGGGCTCGAACCCAGAGTCTCTGGTGGCGATGCAGTGCCTTAGACCACTGCGCCACCCGGGAGGCCCTTGTTGGTGTCCTTTAGTAGTGGTTTCTTTGCAGCAATTCGACCATGAAGGCTTGATTCACGCAGTCTCCTCTTTTATTTTATTTAACCTTTATTTAACTAGGCAGTTGATGTTGTGTCTGTTACTTGAACTCTATGAAGCATATTTTTGGGCTGCAATTTCTCTGGAAACTCTAATGAACTTATCCTCTGCAACAGAGGTAACTCTGGGTCTTCCTTTCCTGTGGCCGTCCTCATGAGAGCCAGTTTAATCATAGTGCTTGATGGATTTTGCGACTGCACTTGAAGAAGCTTTCAAAGTTCTTGACATTTTCCGGATTGACTGACCTTCATGTCTTAAAGTAATGATGGACTGTCATTTCTCTTTGCTTATTTGAGCTGTTCTTGCCATAATATGGACTTGGTGTCACGATCGTCGTAACGTGGAAGAGAGGAGGACCAAGGCGCAGCGTGATAACAATACATCTTCTTTTATTGAAGACGAAAACTAAACGAAGAACACTGACAAACTATACAAAACAACAAACGACCGTGAAGCTATAAAACGAAAGTGCAGACACAAGCAACTAACGTAAAGACATAGACAATCACCCACGAACTACCTAATGAATATGGCTGCCTAAATATGGTTCCCAATCAGAGACAACGATAGACAGCTGTCTCTAATTGAGAACCAATCTAGGCAACCATAGACATACATAACCCTAGACTACACACTGCCCCATAAACATACAAAACCCCTAGACAATACAAAACACATACATCCCCCATGTCACACCCTGACCTAACTAAAATAATAAAGAAAACAAAGATAACTAAGGCCAGGGCGTGACACTTGGTCTTTTACCAAGTAAGGCTATCTTCTGTATACCAACTCTACCTTGTCACAACACAACTGATTGGCTCAAACGCATTAAGGAAAGAAATTCCACAAATTAACTTTTAACTAGGCACACCTGTTAATTGAAATGCATTCCAGGTGACTACCTCATGAAGCTGGTTGAGAGAACTCCAAGAGTGTGCAAAGCTGTCATCAAGGCAAAGGGTGGCTACTTTGAAGAATCTCAAATATAAAATATATTTAGATTTTGTTTTGGTTACTACATGGTTCCATATTTGTTATTTTATGGTTTTGATGTCTTCACTATTATTCTAAAAATAAAGAAAACCCTGGAAAGAGTAGGTGTGTCTAAACTTTTGACTGGTATCGTATGTGATGGGATGTATAGACATTATAGACAGCAATTGGATATAATATATAGTATATCTGAAGAATACGTGGATAGAATAGTACATTAATATTTGAACAGGATGGATTTGACTAGAATACAGTATATACATATGAAATGGGTAAAACAGTATGTAAACATTATTAAAGCGACCAGTGTTCCATTATTATAGTGACCAATGTTCCATGTCTATGTACATAGGGCCTCTAAGGTGCAGGGATGAGTAACCCGCTGGTAGCCGGCTAGTGACAGTGACTAAGTTCAGGGCAGGGTACTTGGTGGAGGCCGGCTAGTGATGGCTATTTAACACTCTGATGGACTTAAGATAGAAGCTGTTTTTCAGTCTCCCAGCTTTGATGCACCTGTACTGACCTCGCCTTCCGGATGATAGCGGGGTGAACAGGCCGTGGCTCAGGTGGCTGAGGTCCTTGATTATGTTCTTCCTGTGAGACCTGGTGGATGGGGTCGTGCTCCCTCTTGCTGTCCCCGGAAGTCCACGATCAGCTCCTTCATTTTGTTGACATTGAGGGAGAGGTTATTTCCCTGGCACCACTCCGCCAGAGCCCTCACCGCTTCCCTGTAGGCCGTCTCGTTGTTTTTTGTAATCAGGCATACCACTGTTGTGTCATCTGCAAACTTGATGATTGAATTTGTGGCGTGCTTGGCCACGCAGTCATGGGTAAACAGGGAGTACAGGAGAGGCCTGAGCATGCACCTTTGTGTGGCCCCTGTGTTGAGGATCAGCGAAGTGGAGATGTTGTTGCCTACCTTTACCATCTGGGGGCGGCTGGTCAGAAAGTCCAGGACCCAGTTGCACAGGGCGGGATACAGACCCAGGGTCCCGAGTTTAATGATGAGCTTGGAGGATACTATGGTGTTAAATGCTGAGCTATAGTCAATGAACAACATTCTTACATAGGTATTCCTCTTGTCCAGGTGGGATAGGGCAGTGTGCAGTGCAATGGCAATTGCGTCATCCTCAGATCTATTGGGGCAGTATGCAAATTGCAGTCGGTCTAGGATGTCGGGGAAGGTGGACGTTATATGGTCCATAACTAGCCTCTCAAAGCACTTCATGATGACAGAAGTGAGTGCTACTGGGCGATAGTCGTTTAGTTCAGTTACCTTAGCTTTCTTGGGTACAAGAACAATGGTGGACATTTTGAAGCATGTGGGGACAGCAGACTGGGCCAGGGAGAGATTGAATATGTCTGTGTGTGTGTGCATGCGTGTATACGTGTGCGTGCCTGTTATTGTCAATGTTTGTGTGTATACATCCAAGTAAGTGTGTGTGTGTGTGTGTGTGTGTGTGTGTGTGTGTGTGTGTGTGTGTGTGTGTGTGTGTGTGTGTGTGTGTGTGTGTGTGTGTGTGTGTGTGTGTGTGTGTGTGTGTGTGTGTGTGTGTGTGTGTGTGTGTGTGTTCATCTCAGTAAGTGTGTGTGCATGATGAGTTAAGTAATGGCTCTGTTGTGGGTCCACGGCTGGACTGTCAGTGCCTTGCTGAGGAAGTGACTCATGAGGTAGAATAATAATACGCTGACACGCCCGCGTCTCCTAATCACTCCGGGTCCTTCTCTGGAAGCCAGCCACGACCTCTGCCCGTCCAAAAAGGAAACCTGGAAATGGAACACTCCTGGAGGAATGCCCACACTCTACCAGTCACTTGGCCATAAAACCCAGCTGAGCCTAACCCCGATGCCCGTGTGCCTCTTACATCTGTCACCAGTCATATGCTCTCTCCTCAAAGGTGCTCTAGTCAATGAGTAACCTTACGTCAATGACACTGTATATCTGTAGTGGTAGGGAAGGGAAGAAACGAGCTCATTTAGTAATAAAGTACACGCTTCTGATGGAAAACTCGTCATTTGCATCACTGAGCAGTGCCCAAGAAAGTATTCAATCTAACTGTTTGATGCTACCATCAACCCTCCAAATCAAAACCAAACACGGATATCAATATTTGCACCCACAAGCTCTATTCTATTTCCCATCTGCAGCAGCATGTTGCCCAATTGTGAGGCTGATTAGCTAGACAAACAGGTATGAAGCACGCTAAGCGACACACAACATGGGATCCATGTTTGGTTTTGATTTGGAGGGGGGTGGTAGCATCTAACAATTTGATGTTATTCTTTCCTGGGCACCACTCGACAATGCAAACCCCGATTCTTCAATCAGAACCGTCTACCAGTTCTAGATTTACCTTGGGTCGTGGGAAAGGTGTTGCCAAACAGCCACAGCAACGGGTCGGGACATAACTCGGAAGCTGGGTATATGTTATCAGCCTTGACCAGAGTGGACCAGGGCTAGCCCTAGTCCTGTTTAGATTTTCACAGTAATGTCCTCTGCTACAGTCTGAAAATGCACCCTATTCCCTATTACGTGCACAGCGCTCGGGTCAAAGGTAGTGCACTATGTAGTGAATAGGGTGCCTTTTTGACACGGACAAAATCAAATATCTATATTGTGGGGGTGTGGCCTGCCCCACATGTAATGGGTCGTTTTGTTGTTTGAATTGAATGTGCTGCTTTGCTATTGTTTGTGAAGCTTGTTTTGTCTGGTGGATTGTGGGCACAAGCTTTTTATTCATTTACTAACACCACACACACTCACAATGCAAAAAAATTATAATGTAAACAATTAAGGCAGTACTGCATTTTGATATTATTTCATACATTTAAGTGTATAAATAATTAACTTTCTTTCATTGAACAAGAAAAAATATTTTTATGGTCGTCAATATTGACCAAAGTTTGAATGAATGAAAGTGATTTTGTTTCATGTATTTATTGTGAAATGACAGGTGTGTTGCAAGCATGTGTCCGTGTGTGTGTGTGTGTGTGTGTGTGTGTGTGTGTGTGTGTGTGTGTGTGTGTGTGTGTGTGTGTGTCGTCCTTTAGTGAGGATGAGGCTGCACAGATAGGGAGGGGGCTTCCTTCCTCTTTAGACCCCAGCCATTCAGAGAGCCCATTGATTGACCTCTGAACCTCACAGCCCTCATTTCTCAAGATGCTCTTAAGCCGTTTGTCAAAACAGCATCAAGTACGTAGAGTATGTGTGAGCTCTACGTGGCGTGTAGAGCAGAAGTAGCTGGCAGG
This sequence comes from Salvelinus namaycush, assembly GCF_016432855.1. NCBI lineage: Eukaryota > Metazoa > Chordata > Actinopteri > Salmoniformes > Salmonidae > Salvelinus > Salvelinus namaycush. Next base: position 6,395,719 of record NC_052322.1, on the reverse strand, counting down.
ACTGCACGCCACGGAGAGCTCACACTCTCTCTCTCTCTCTCTCAAATCATTCTAAATCAGGATGCAGGTTCCTCACCTGAAGGTTAAGCAAATGAAGGAAGCCAGTTAGGCGGTAAGCCGTCGTGTGTGTTTGTTGGAGAGAGGGACAGAGCCTCAGCTTGTTTGGGAGCATCCCAGTCCTAATACATTTGTCAAACTTGTCACACTGTCCTCGGACACAGAGCGGTGTTCTGTCTCGGATAGTAAACGAAGACTACACTGCTCGCAGTGTCACTGAGACGAAGTTAGGAGACGTCAAGCACGTTCACCATCTTGTCATGCGGTCCTCGTCTTTTGTGTCTGAAGAGGACAAGGCCCCCCTACACCCCAACGCTGTTTGATCTCCCCTTTCACCCTGGTTTAAGCACACACTCTCTGTTGATAAATAGGATGTGTGTGTAAAGTAATGTATTTATTTAACCAGGCAAGTCAGTTAAAATCAAATTATTTACAATGATGGCCTACCTGGAACCTGGACTACACTGGGCCAATTGTGCACCCTATATGGGACTCCCAATCACAGCCAGATGTGATGCAGCCTGGATTTGAACCAGGTACTGCAGTGACTCGTCTTGCACTGAGATGCAGTGTCTTAGACCACTGCGCCACTCGGGAGCCCTGTACTGCCCCCTCCCTATCTGTGCAGTCTCATCCTTACTAAAGGACGACACACACACAGACACACGTGCGCACACATGTACTGTTAAACCAAAGTTTCTTTGTAATTTACAGTAACATATTGTACCTTTTTTTTTACAGTAACTTACAGGTAACTGGCTGCAAGTAAGCTACCATAAAAACATGCTCACCTAATTGTTAACCAGAAACAGCTACCATTCAGTGTTTGAAACTAAGAAATTGTGCTTTTTGTTCTCCTACAAAACATTACTGAGCATGAGTTTAAAAAGAAAAAAATACATGTTTGAGTTAAAAAGAAACAAATAGACCTACAATTTGTATTTACAAGTATTATTAACTACGATCTTATTTTGCATGAATAGATAACGTCTCTATTCTTCAATGTGTTTATTTCACTCACATTGTGGATAGTAAAAAGCAGAGATCTAGCCTAGGTCTAGTTTGTCAATGATGTAAGAAAAACAGAATAATACATTGGCAGATGGATAAGACATATATTGAGTAAACACATGTAGTACAAGGTAAGCCTATAAAAGTGTAAGCTACATGTTATTATAGTGTATTGCAAACATGTCAAATGTCATTGTTAAATAGTCTATTGTTTCCAAAACATTTGTTGTTGTATTTAATAGTTAACAGTGTCACCATGTATTTTATTCCCGGGCAACTGTGAGTTTAAGTTGCACATAATCAAATTATGTGAAGTTTAAATCCTTGAAAAAAATGATAGGGATCACACGTTGCAATTAGCCTACATGTATAGTTTACTCAAAGTAGCAAGCAAGCAGGTTGCATTTATGACAACAAAGTCGGTTGATACCAATTATTCTGAACGTATCCAAATGTTTCATGCCCTTGTTTAAGTCTTTGGCACATATATGTGTACTCTTGCACAAACTGTTAAAAGCATGTGGGGAAAGATGACAAGTTAAAAACAGGCGTAGCAGCGACGTGTGTAAAGGCTGAACTAAAAACCCATCGTTTGCTATGCGTAGTTCGGAAAGCCTTTAAAACTATGACTACGTCAAGCCTCACGCACCGAGACCGGATTTGTATCGCTCCGTGCGTGTGTTTTTAAAAGTATTTGACTTAGATACATTATTTACATCAATAATAGAAAGCAGAGATGGGACTGTGGGGAGGGGTCTCTTTGGCAGATTAATCAACCCTTTGGTTTGAGATAAGAAGGGGAGGAGGAGTGATCTCATCATCAAAGACACGCTCACACAGACTATAGAGTGCCGGCTTCAGCTCCAACCAGGGAGGACACACCGCAGCCTGCTTGCCTGCCTGGCCACCTGTCTCCTCTCACTCCCCGGTCCTGCCTGGCGCCCCAGCCCCGGCCTCTCTCCTGTAATGATACTATGGGGTAGTGTTGCCAACTCCATCCAGACAATACTACTGTTACAACTGGAAGCTCTGACAACCACGACTCAACTTTCCAAACTCTACCACCTAATGGAGAACAGCAAGGTCAGAGATAAAGATGTCTGTCACGTAAAAGCCTATGCGTAAACAGATACTACTACTGATAATAATAAATATAATAAGTGTGTTTTGTTTGAAAAATATGGCTTCTCTTTTAGGTGGTTTTGAATTTTTGGCCAAGCTTCTAAGCCACACCTCAACGCTCACAACATAGCGTTGGACCGATGAAAGTATTGGATGAAGTTACTACAATTTTACTATCCCGTGTGAATGTGTGTGTTTTACCTCTCATAGCCAACTATTCTGCTGTCTGTCTCTGTCTCTGTCTCTGTCTCTGTCTCTGTCGCGGTGTGTGTGTGTGTGTGTGTGTGTGTGTGTGTGTGTGTGTGTGTGTGTGTGTGTGTGTGTGTGTGTGTGTGTGTGTGTGTGTGTGTGTGTGTGTGTGTGTGTGTGTGTGTGTGTGTGTGTGTGTGTGTGTGTGTGTGTGTGTGTGTGTGTGTGTGTGTGTGTGTGTGCGTGCGTGCGTGCGTGTGCATATATATGTGTGTCGTTGATGAGTAAGTTGGTGCTGAGCGCCCCCATGCGTCCGCACAGGACGCATTGAGGCTGGTTAATTTCAAATGTGTAGCCTATTTGTATATTGTTCATTGCTTGGTGTTTGTATAAAGCTCTTTTGATGTGAGCTAATAAATATATTTATTGCATATCGACTAACATGTTCCAGTCGCTCAATTTAAACCCAGTGTGGGGCCTACACGTTTTAGAAATGTGTGTTATTAGAAATGCGCACGGATATGCATGCAACTACTGTAAAACAATGCATTGCGGGTATGTGACATTTCATTTAGTTGTCCTTTTATTTCAATCGTCAGGACTTGTACTTGAACTATAATTTCGTTTTGACCCCAAAGTATGCTTGTAACTGGCTCATTGAATTCAACATATTCAAATGCTTTGGCGCTTGGAGTCTGCATGAATTCTAATAACAATGGGTTTGAGTGTGGAGGTTTCAAAACGAAAATTAAAGCGTCATCAGATAGCCTAATTATTGTCACTAATCAAAAATGTTTATTGCCTCCTAGAATAAAAAAAAAATGTATAGGCCTATACATAAATATTTCGATTTTTAGAAACAATAATAAATAATATGCATGGACTATCGCGTGTTTATATGATGAACAATGGATGTAAAGTAGACTAAAAACCTAAATCGTACTTAAATGAATTTGTACGTCAAGCAATGCTAAATATTAAATCAACTAATTCGGCTCTGGGGATTATTGTCAATGTTGACCTCTTTGGTTAGGCCTACTTTTATAATAGGCCTATAAATTGTTCTTCTTATTACTGTTATTTTTGCCAATGATAACAATAATAACAACATCGACATTGACAGATGAATATAGATAATAATAGGCGAAGCCTAATAAATCGACGCCCATAAAGGTTAATTTATTCATTCATGACAAGCAGACTATAGTTTTTTGTTGACTAGACTGTCCCTAACCGCTTTCTCTTCCTCCCTTTTCTATTTTACAGATTGATTATAAAGCTATTAGGGATATTGAAGTGGGGGAAGAGCTATTGGTGTATATGAAGGAAGGAATTTTCCCCGAGGGATCGATGGCACCAAACCTAGAAGGTAAGATTAATGCCATCATTAGCGCATATTTAAATAAACTCCAAAATAACATTTTGTTTTGGATCTTTTAATCATTATTTTAGATACAGATTTGGCGCAAAAATAAATGACGTTTTGGATCTTTTAATCTTTATTTTAGATACAGATTTGGGGCAAAAATAATGACGTTTTGGATCTTTTAATAATTATTTTAGATACAGATTTGGGGCAAAAATAATGACGTTTTGGATCTTTTTCCAAATTGACATCTATAAAAAGCTTCTTTTGGGGAAGAATATTTGGCCTAAAGATCTAATGTCTACGTTCAATCAGACAATACATAGCCTAAGCCAACACCCGATCAATGACGAACTCAGTCCTCAGTCACAATCCATCCTCGAACAATTGTAAATCAAAATCAAATGTTATTTGTCACATACACGTGTTTAGCAGATGTTATTGCGGGTGCAGCGAAATACTTGAGAATAGTGGGTCCGCTATCACTTAAAAAATAGCGGTCAATAACCTCGAACATTTAGGGATGTAGAAAACATTATAGGCTTTCTCTATGAAGACCCGATGCAAGGAACATGATGGCATGGTCTACTTCTTGAAGTAGAAATTATGTTTGTTGGGAAGGATTAGACAGCTAGTATGTTATTGTGAAGGATTTGATGTGGGATTTAACTTCGACCATGGCCTACTTACCTCACCTTGCATTAGAAGGAATATAGGATATTATACTGAACCAAAATATCAACGCAACATGCAACAAGTTCAAAGATTTTACTGAGTTACAGTTAATATCAGGAAATAAATGTCATTAATGAATTAGGCCCTAATCTATGGATTTCACATGACTGCGCAAGGGCGCAGCCATGGGTGGGCCTGGAAGGGCGTAGGTCCACCCACTTGGGGACAACCCACTGTGGAGCCAGGCCCAGCCAATCAGAATGAGTTTTCCCCCACAAAAAAATACTCCTCAGCACTCCTGATATTATGATATTTCATAGCTGCAATTTGAGCCTCCCTCAGATCTTTTTGCCAAAGAACAGGAGAGAGGATGAAAGGGTAAGAAATAGACGTGCGCTAGAGTGCTTTTAAAAGAAAGAGACAAACAGAAACAACATTGACACTTTTTTTGTGAATTAGTGTCAAAGAGAAAGGTAGACTGTGTGTGCGTGTGCGTGGGTGCGCAAGAGAAAAGAGGGAGAGAGGGGGAAAGTAGAGGAAGAGCTTGGCGCTGCACGGCTCTCCTCGGCTGGCTTATCGGAGCTGGGACTTGGAGTGGGGCTTGAGGAGGCTCCAAGACCTCACCCATGCTCGCAGATTAGTCACTAAACTGCACATAACTGTGTTCCCCTACCTCTCAAAGAGAGCTATTAGTCTCCCGTTTATGAGCGCTTTCACACACCCTCTTCCCGATTCCTGCTCGCTCTACTCCTGAGTGTTACTGGTCGATTAATTAAATAGATAATGGCGACAAAATGATTCTTTGCGCGCTGCGCTCCAAAACACTGTGCACGTTTCACCTGGCATTGCAGGTCTCGAGTCTAATGTCTTCCAGCGGTTAAATCGATGGCTAGGTACGAGTCCTCAAGTTTCAATTCCTCCTTGAAGTGTTTTTTGATTTGACAAAGCCTCGTAGTCGGTGTGATAAAACAAGTAGGCTAATAAAGCCTCAAAAGCGCGTCATAAGGCTGTTACTGGAAAGATGTCGCAGCCTTCAAATGTGACACATCCAAATAGCTGGGCGGTGAGGAGTTTTTAACGCTTGGGAGGAACAGTTCACACACAGTAAATGAGTTATATGGCTATGGTGGCAGCTATGCGTGTATAGCCTTTGAGGTGGAAGTAATGGACAATTGAGACCAAGACGGTCATTTGTTCAAATCCATGTTTTGTCAAAGTGCAGTTGCTACACTTCTCCCCTTTTAATGCATCTGGTTATTGCCAGCTGAATAAATGGCATACAGTATGAACTAGGTGAGCCATACACTCGAAGTCATTTTGAATCAACTTGAGTTGAAAGTTAGGTCAAGTCAGGTCATGGCAGAGCTGGGACAGGGTGAGTGCCAACGTAGCAGGCCCGGCTCCAGGATGACATGTCTGAGAGGGGGCACTTTAAATCCACGGGGGGGGGGGGGGGGGGCTAGTATAGCTTTAGAGCCCTAATAAAACAAGGTCGATTGGTCCTACTGCTGTTCAAATGTACAAAAATGGATCTGAAACGAAGCCGGACACATCAACAACCGTCGTTTTATAGAAGCCTAATAATACAAGAAAGATATGCGCCCCACTACGACATAGGCCTGCAAGTGTATTTGAGATGCAGCCGTAGCTGCGGTAGGTCTACACATCATTTGTGCATACTATCACGCACAGATCAGCTCGACACTAGGCTATCAAAGATTCTTCCAGGCTTCATAGCTTAAACTCCAACAATAGGAACGATAGGATACATATTGCTGTCGAATGTGTAACACTATTCAATGAGTGTAACCAAGCCGCCTATTCTCCGGGTACGCACTATTTTCTGTGTGGCAGAGTTACAAACGCACATGCACACGCTATAGCAAGAGAGCAGGGAGGGAGAGAAGAGGAGGCTGTGTGCTGTTTACATAGTATTGACATCACTTGTACAGTAATGCAAATGTAATGATAAACAGAGTGAACGTTTGCTTACTTCTTTTAGTAGGCTACACACGGTATTGGTCATACTACTGCTATATACAACATGGTTTTTTTAGGCCTATCTGAAATGCAGCCATATACACAACTGTCATTTCGCGCGCAAGAAAGCACGCGATGTTGAAGAAAAGCCCCATGAAGACTGGCAGCCCTAGATGCGCTCATTCATATACCACATACCGTAACCATCTATTCGGGATCATGGACAGATGGCGACCGTCAGTCAGTGCAATGAAACGATACTGTGAAATGCGCTTCCAATTTCATTGTCCCTAAACCCATCACATGAGGCAAAGCTCTATATCTATCAATAGCATTTTTTTTTAAATGTCCTATTATGTTTGTTTAGATTAGGCAATAAGGATAATTTGTAAAAGAGTTTACCATGTGTTCCAAACGGACAAATGTAGGAGAATGTTAAAGCTAAAAAGTTGTCCAGGAGTGACACAATTTTTGGCTACTAATTGTTTTTTGGTAGATTTCTATACTGTTTTCTCTTAATCTATAGGCCTGTTTCGTATCATGTCATTTATTGGGCCATGATGCTTCATTGTTTTCTGCTCTTCTCAGATACAGCGCTTTCAGAAAGTATTCACACTCTGAATTTTTCCACATTTTGTTGTGTTACAGCCTGAATTTAAAATGGGTTAAATTTCGAATATTTTTTGTCACTGGGTTACACACAATACCCCATAATGTCAAAGTGGAATTATGTTTTTTCGACATTTTTACAAATTCATTTCAAATGAAAACCTGAACTGTCTTAATAAGTCAATAAGTATTGAACCCCTTTGTTATGGCAAGACTAAATAAGTTCAGGAGTAAAAATGTGCTTAACAAGTCACATAAGTTGCATGGACTAACTGTGTGCAATAACAGTGTTCAACATGGTTGTTGAATGAATAACTCATCTCTGTAACCAGCCCAGCCTCACATTCAATTCGCGCATATATGTACAAAATGTATTTCAGCAGATTTCGTGCGTTTTTGTGCATTTTTGGGGTGGTTCAATTCGTTTGAAAATACACGAATTTCTGTGCTACTTAATTCGTGCGAAAATACACGAATTTCTGTGCTACTTAATTCGTGCGAAAAGACACGAATTTAACCAGTAGGCGACACACAAGCCGTTGCAACAACCATAGACGCGATCGCCTGTATTTATTTATTTTACGTTATGAATATATAGATATTTTGTCTTTTTTTAACCATTTAACCATAAGAGGTTATATATATATTGTCTTTATTTAATCCCTATTAAAACATTGTGGTTTTATGCCTATATGTACTGTTTTCGATTTTTCTGAACAGACTTTTCAGGATAGAATGAATGTAAGCAATGCATGATGGTTAATGGTGTTTTATTTGGTTGTAGTTCCATGTATTTCTTAAAAAATAAACGTGTAAACCATTTTTATTGAACAGAATGTAACTGAAAATACAATGGCAGCCTTGCCCATTGTCCATCAATAACAAAACTTTTTTTTTTCGTATAACATTTGGGGAAACGTATGCAGTCATTGTAGTCTTACATTTTGTTGGCCAACCAAAATTACCAAAACGTTAACCCGTAATAAGGCTAGGGTGGCTGAGTGTAAATACATGGCTCTGAGTGTAAGCACCTTTTCACTAGAAACGTTCTTGTGTTCAAATTACCGTCAGTGCGAAATAGCTAGAAAGCTTTCGTATTTCCACTTGGCTGCACCTACGGTTACGATAACGATAAATCAAGTGCAATACCTGCGTCGACCTGTGTCGAGCAGCAAAACACCGGAAAGCTTCTAGCCTACCGGAAAGTTACAAGAAGAACAAGAATAGTTACCTCATCCGGTCATGTGACACTCTGGATGCCCCCTAAAAGCAATTTCAACCGTTTTGAAAAATGACGCCTGGTAACCCCAAAAAAATACCAGGTGCATGAAAAGTTTGGACTTAGAATATTTTTGAAAACCTCCATAAATCACTCAGGCCATTGACTCGAGAAGAAAAAACATAAAATATTTTCCAGAAGAAAAAACAGAATATTTTTTGAAAACCTCCATAAATCACTCAGGCCAGCACCCATTGATTTGGGGCGGTAGTATAGCGCTCCCAGAGCGGGTATGGAAGTCTGGATCCCCCCTAAAAGCATTTAAGGCTCTGTGTGTCTTTAAGCACCATACTTTTTCACTCCATCCTTGCTGTGTGTGTGTGTGTGTGTGTGTGTGTGTGTGTGTGTGTGTGTGTGTGTGTGTGTGTGTGTGTGTGTGTGTGTGTGTGTGTGTGTGTGTGCGTGGCGTGGCGTGGCGTGGCGTGCGTGCGAGAGCTTTTCTTTGACATCTGTTTAGCGAAATTACTGATTTACAGTTCATGAGGGTTGACCGATTCACACATTTAAAGTTTTGGAAAGATCTGACTTTTTTAAACCTTCGAAACAGCACCTATGACCCCATTTTAAGGCACTTCCGGTTGGCACAGGAAGCTATAAGTAAATACATATCCTGATCGGGGTATGCTTTTACAGAATCCTGAGTTTTAAGTCTATACGTTAAGAACTGACTGATTTACACAGGGTTGAATGCACTATATATCACAAACTGCTGGTTGGGTATGGCAAAACACTTTTAGGGTGATTTTATCACTTCCGGTTGCTCCAGGAAGCTTAGAATCAACACAGGTAGACCTCATAGTGGCTTGATGGATTGTCATTGAAGACAGGTTCATAAGACATTCATAACCCACATAGGCTTCAGGTTGAATTTAGGGGTGCAGGCAATGTGTTCCTATGGGGTGAGATGTCATTGTAAACTGTTTGATGTAAACACCTTCTTTTAACTGTTAAGGGTTAATGCCACACGGTCAATGTTAGGCTTGCACAGAGACCTTAGGAACGTTCCTGAGGTCAAATTGTGCTTCTAAACCTTAACAGTTCTCTCTCTGTCTCACAAAAGCAAAAGACTTGAAATGTAGGTCAAGGGTCATCTTCTTGTCACTGTCGCTGCGCTCAGACCGAGCAAGCTACGGTCAAGCGGGGCATCTCGTTGAACTCGGCACGGCTATGGTGATGTCATTTTTAGTGGTGATTTCAGAATGCTATTTTGGTGGTTTTTCACTGTTGAAACATATTGCAAATGCACAAAAGTCAACTAGCAAGTCAGTGTCCATCAGCCAATTAGATATTTTCAGACACCAAACTGATACCATCTGACTCCAAACTCACTTTTTCCAACTCGTTTAGAAGCCAACTATCACATATTTCAGGGCAGGCCCAAAATTCACAGCGCCTTCCATTTAAACCATAATAAAACAAATAATACGTAGTTATGTTCTAGCTGCGGGTCCAGTTTTCACATTATGTTTAGCCCTATGTGAGGCGACCTCGAATCCCAAGTTTCGGCTCGATAGGTCATTCGGTGCCCGAGCAAAACCGTAATTGGTGCTGAAATTCCACTTTTTTCCATGCCTTGCTACGGGGTCCTTGAATGAGCTATCGGACAGAAATGTCGGGGTCCGTCTCTATGGGCCGAGCCGGTTTCAATGCACCTAGTCTTGCAACTCTGGGACTTTTCTAAATGTCACCATTTTGTAATGCTCAAAATGAATTGAAGTCAATGCAAATGCACCGAGGCTTTTTATCGGTCCGAGAACCTTCTAGAGCCACATAACTCACCGTGCTTAATCGACCTGAGCTCTAGAACAGGTTTGTAAAGTTTCAGAACTCTAGGTCTGACGGTTCTTTAAAAGTTCAAACAAAAGTAACTATTGCAGGCACTGTCTGCCTCTAAGCCCCTCAGTGTGTCACTCCATCCTTTCTGTGTGGGTGTGTAAATTTTTCCTTGAAATCTGATGGGATGAATGACTGATTTACAGTTCATGAGGGTTGCCTATTCACATATATTAAGTTTTGGAAAGATTTGACTTTTTTAACCCTTCGAAACAGCCCTTTTGACACCAATTATGGCACTTCCGGTTGGCACAGGAAGCTGAAAGTAAACACATATCCTCATTGGAGTGGGTTTTTACAGAATCCTGAGTTTTAAGTCTATACGTTAAGAACTCACTGATTTACATAGGGTTGAATGCACTATTTCTCTCAAACTGCAGGTTGGGTATGGCAAACACTTTTAGGGTGATTTAACCACTTCCGGTTGCTCCAGGAAGCTTAGAATCGACACAGGTAGACCTCATAGTGGCCTGATGGATTGTCATCGAAGACAGGTTCATAAGGCATTATTAACCCACATAGGCTTCAGGTTGAATTTAGGGGAGCAGGCAATGTATTCCTATGGGGAGACATGTCATTGTAAACTGTTTGATGTAAACACCTTCTTTTAACTATTAAGGGTTAATGCCACACGGTCAATGTTAGGCTTGCACAGATCGGGAGGACCTTAGGAACGTTCCTGAGGTCAAATTGTGCTTCTAACCTTAACGGTTCTCTCTCTGTCTCCCAAAAGCAAAAAAATATGAAATTGAGGTCAAAGGGTCATTTGGGTCCTTCTTCTTGTCCCTGTCGCTGCACTCAGACCGAGCTAGCTACGGTCAAGCGGGGCATCTCGTTGAACTCGGCACGGCCTGGAGATAATGGCAATGCCATTGCAGGCTTTGTGTGTCTTTAAGCACCGTACTTTTTCACTCCATCCTTTTATCCCCTTTTCTTCGTGGTATCCAATCGCTAGTAATTACTATCTTGTCTCATCGCTACAACTCCCGTATGGGCTCAGGAGAGACGAAGGTCGAAAGCCACGCGTCCTCCGAAGCACAACCCAACCAAGCCGCACTGCTTCTTAACACAGCGCGCCTCCAACCCAGAAGCCAGCCGCACCAATGTGTCGGAGGAAACACCGTGCACATGGCCCCCTTGGCTAGCGCGCACTGCCCCCGGCCCGCCACAGGAGTCGCTGGAGCGCGATGAGACAAGGATATCCCTACCGGCCAAACCCTCCCTAACCCGGACGACGCTAGGCCAACGGACCTCCCGGTCGCGGCCGGCTGCGGCAGAGCCTGGGCGCGAACCCAGAGACTCTGGTGGCGCAGCTAGCACTGCGATGCAGTGGCAGAGCTTCGAGACCCACTTAAAAAATGTTCGTCTGAACACACTGCAACTGGATTTGTAACTTTTTTTTTTTAACTCCTTTTTGTGAACATGACCAATTTGTCAATGTACGATTTCTCTTAAATTACGATAGATAAATGGCTGGTTCTTTTTTTCCTGACACCGTATGCTTATGTACTTTGACGTGAAGCGGTCAAATTAGCACCCTACTTTACGTTTTTGACCTTTAATCCCAGAAAAATGGCCATAACTCAAAAAGCGTTGAGGCCTCGACGCCATCTTGTTCGGGGCCAACTGTCCATTACGTCTTCGAAATATTTTCCGTTTAGGAGAAAAGGCCACATGCATTTGCAATGTGCTTGTGCATTTGCAATATTATTTATTTTCCCTCTGGTGGGAATTTCCTAGACTGCGGAAAAATGACCATAATGTGTTATTTTTATAAAACGGAAACCGAACGTCCGAGAGATTTAGTTTGATGACTTCCTGAAAGATCTCTCCCCCGCGCACAGCCCGACGCCGTCCGCGAATTTTAGAAACGTTGCAGGACGTCTAGTAAGGGACCTTACATTTGCAATGTGGCGTTTCTCACTAACCATATGGCGAGTGCTAAAATGTTCCCTTAAGGTATGGAAAGGCCTTGGAAAGGCCATAAGTGTAAGCCAACATAATTCATTATTTTACATTAACATGTAATACATGCATTATGAAGAAAATGGTGTAATTTAGGCTCCACGAAATATGAAATGGGTTATGAAGAAAATCGTGTATGGTTGCCTACATGACAAAAAGGCGTTCTGATTACAAGTGCACCAGTATCCAAAGTATTAAGCGAAATCAAGCACAGAAAACAGCATTGGCATTAATAAAACAATATTTCCCACGAATTAAGTCGCAGGTAAATGTGCGTCTTTTCTCAAAAATTCTGTTCAGCAAGTCTAAAACAGTACATATAGGCATACAACGACACATTTTAAAACATGGTTAAACAAAGACAACATTTCTGTATATTCATGACGTTGAATTAGCCATTAAGAAGAACAAAAATGAAATACAAATTATCGCGTCTACATGGTTGTTGCAACGGCTTGTGTGTCGCCTACTGGTTAAATTTGTGTCTTTTCGCACGAATTAAGTAGCACAGAAATTCGTGTATTTTCAAACGAATTGAACCACCCCAAAACACCCCAAAAATGCACAAAAACGCACGAAATCTGCTGAAATACATTTTGTACATATATGCGCGAATTGAATGTGAGACTGTGTTGCAGCAACCCACACATACAATTATATGTATGGTCCCTCACTCGAGCAGTGAATTTCAAACATAAATTCAACCACAAAGACCAGGGAGGTTTTCAAATGCCTTGCAAATGATGGGTAAAAATGTAAAAAAAACAGACACTGAATAGCCCTATGAGCATGGTGAAGATATGAATTACACATTGGATGGTGTATCAATACACCAAGTCACTGCAAAGATGCAGGTGTCCTTCCTAACTCAGTTGCCGGAGAGGAAGGAAATAGCTCAGCGATTTTACTATGAGGCCATCAGTGATTTTAAAACAGCTATAGAGTTTAATTGCTGTGATAAGAGAGAACTGATGATCGATCAACAACATTGTAGTTACTTCACAATTCTAACCTAAATGACAGAGTGAAAATAAGGAAGCCTGTACAGAATATAAATATTCCAAAACATGCATTTGTTTGCAATTAGGCACTAAAGTAAAACTGAAAACAATGTGGCAAAGAAGTTAACTTTATGTCCTGAATACAAATGTTTATGTTTGGGGCAAATCTAACAACACATCACTGAGTACCACTCTTCATATTTTCAAGCATGGTGGTGGCTGCATCATGTTATGGGTATGGCTGTCATCGACAAGGACTAGTGAGGTTTTTGTGGTAAAAAAACAAACAGAATAGAGCTAAGCGCAGGCAAAATCCTAGAGGAAACCTGGTTCAGTCTGCATTCCATCAGACACCGAGAGACAAATTCACCTTTCAGCAGGACAATAACGTAAAGCACAAGGACAAATATACAATATAGTTGCTTACCAGATGTGGCCTAGTTACAGTTTTGATTTAAATTGAATTGAAAATCCATGGCAAGACTTGAACATGGCTGTCTAGCAATAATCAACAACCAACTTGACAGAGCTTAAAGGTTTTTTTAAGAATAATGTGCAAATATTTTACAATCCAGGTGTGCAAAGCTTACCCAGAAAGAATCACAGCTATAATCGCTGCCAAAGCCGATTCAAACATTGAATCAGGGATCTGCATTTCTTTTCAATAATTTGCTACATTTTCTAAAAACATGTTTTCACTTTGTCAGTATGAGGTATTGTGTGTAGGTGGTTGAGAATTATTTATTTTTTAATCCAATTTGAATTCAGGCTGAAACACAACAACATGTAGAATAAGTCAAGGGGTATGAATACTTTCTGAAGTCACTGTAGGCTCTGTCCTGATCTGCGCAACTGGTAGGCCCGGCAGCTCTACATTGGAAAAACCGGGCAGGGCAATTCATATACCATTTGTTATGTTCATGAGAAAACAAAGCTAGGGGGGGCACACATTCTATCTGGGGGGTCCATGCCTGGCTTTGTCACTCTGTAGAGTTGTCCCTGCAACCTAGCCTAAACACGCATGGCTCATTCTTCTTGGACAACGTCCACCCTATACTCCTCCATTCCCTCCCCCTCTCTTCAACTTGGCCTGAGTTGTTGAACGTGGCGGCCAGGTCAGAAAGACGCCATTGAAATCGCCTGCCTCACAGTTCCATTGGTCTGACCTTGGTTGGGGAAAGTATTTCAAAGGCTATCAACCTGGAAAATAATGACAAATGTTTAGCCTTTTGCTTCCTTTGCGTGCTACAGCCTAAAGCCACTGAACAGCCGCCACCACTGGACTAAAAAGTACTTAGCTATGTGTTAATTAAGATGTAAAGCTGACTAGCCCAGGCTACATTTTACTGATCATAGATGTGTTTGTGTTTTAGGTCAATGCTAATGGGAGAGTGGTTGTTTAAGCATTTGAACATGCACTTGATTAGCTTGGACAGGAGAGTGAGAGGTATATCTTTTTTAGAGTTTGAATGCTAGACATTTCTGGTCGCTCATTCCTGTTTATGATTGTGTGTTCAGTTTGGGATCCCAGATGGATGTTGGCTGGGGAGCTACGTAGTTATCCTGCTCAGCCTTTTACCCTTAGTGTGTGTGTGTGTGTGTGTGTGTGTGTGTGTGTGTGTGTGTGTGTGTGTGTGTGTGTGTGTGTGTGTGTGTGTGTGTGTGTGTGTGTGTGTGTGTGTGTGTGTGTGTGTGTGTGTGTGTAGAGGGAGCTTATCTAACCTACAGGCTACTCACAAGTGTGTGTTGTCTGTTTTTGCATAAGACATGTTTCCCAAAAAATGAATAGTCAGACTGTATCATTTCACAGACGAACAGATGTACCGCTGTGAGGACTGTGACGAGCTGTTCACCTCGGCCCTGGAGCTGCAGCGGCACCAGAAGTGCTTTTGTTCCAGTGCCGGGTCCTTGTTCGACACTCTCAGCAACGAGGACTTCAAGCAGGACTGTGACGACAGCAACCACGAGTCTGTCCACGAGTGCAAGGACTGCGAGAAGATCTTCCCCGACGAGTACAGGTGCAGCGCGCACACACACACACACACACAAGCATGCACACGCACACACATGCACGCACGGACACACACAGTAGTACCATTACCTCTACACTAATGATTTGACGAGTATCATCATCCTGAATGACTATGTGTCTGTGCTCCCTGTCCAGTCTGGGCCAACACATGATTGTGCACACAGAGGAGCGAGAGTACAAGTGTGACCAGTGTCCCAAGGCCTTCAACTGGAAGTCCAACCTCATCCGCCACCAGATGTCCCACGACAGCGGCAAGCACTTTGAGTGTGAAAACTGCGATAAGGTACAGCACACCCGGCATGTAAGTTGTGCGCAGAAACACAGGCTTCTTTCACTACCTTGGTGAATGCTGATACTAGCCACAGTAGTGAATTGACTGGGGAGAAAATTAATTGTGTATGTACGTAGAAAATAGGATTTTAACCGTGCAATTTTGTGATTAAGTTAGTGTAACGCAACCACAAATGCAATTTAGTACCGACTTAATCATGTCATGCTATGACTTGAAAATGTCGTTACTTGCAGTTTTTTTCAGCTAACTGGTTGTCTGGCATTTAGTGCTGATTGATTAGTGCTTTTTGAGGTCAGTTTGGTTCCGGTTTGATTATAAAAAAATTATCCCAGATTTCGGTTTAACTTTTTTTTTTAAACATGAAAATGCATTATAAAATAATGACATTACAATGATTTTAGAGCTTTTTAATGGAAATTCCAAGGCCAAAAATAGTGAACATTCAATAGCCAAAACATTTAAAATATTCGATTGCACCTGTTAGGTCCACATTGGGTAGACATCAATAGAAAAATGTAAAATTACTATGAAATAATAAAATATTTCAGTTGTGTATATTACTTAGTTTCTATTTGATGACTTCATTAATTTTTATTCCTTAAAGTCATCATCTCATCTCTGTTCAGGCTGTAGCAGTCAGCAAGTCAGTTATCTATGTTCTCCCTGTACTGCCCTCTTTTATGTGTATGGAACCATAACTTGACAGGCAGCCAAACTCCAATCAAGAACTGAACCAGAGTCAGGGATAGGCTTTCCATAAACCTCCAGTTCTATAGTTGAAACGGTGTAAAACTGTAACAATACAGAAAAATGTAATTATATAGCAGCTCAGACTAAAAGGCAATGTAAAATGCACAACAGAGTCTAACCGATGTTTCGTAGTCGCATAGCGAACAATACCTGACCATCACTGTACATAGAAAGCGTACGCATCCTGCTTGGATATTGTTCTCAACAGGATTAGTATCTAAATAACATGTAAGATAACTTAAGTGTGAAGTGAAATCACACGTAGAGAGAAGCTACCTGCAAAACAGAACTTAACAGGCAGGCTAGGCTAGCGAGGGAATACATCTAATCGATTTACGTAAAACTCAGAGCTTAAACACGACATGCTGAAATTAGAAATCATTTGTGTTTACAGGCAGGGGCGCAACATTGGTTTTAGAAGTGGGGGTTATTTCTTTATTTGATTTGATCCATTCGGATAAACACACCTACCCAAATGCTCAGAGGCGTCCGCATGGTCTTAAAGCACACTGTTGCCTCATTTTGTATCACATTCCTGTGATAAAACTGGGGGGGAATGCAATTTCAGAATCTGGGGGGGGGATATGTCTTGTTCTTCAAAGTGCACTGAACAAAAATATAAACGTAACATGAAACAGTTTCAAAGATTTTACTGAGTTACAGTTCATATAAAGAAATCAGTCAACTGAAATAAATAAATTAGGCCCTAATCTATGGATTTTACATGAATGAGAATACAGGTATGCATCTGTTGGTCACAGATACCTTAAAAAAAGGTAGGGGTGTGGATCAGTAAACCAGTCAGTATCTGGTGTGACCACCATTTGCCTCATGCAGTGCGACACATCTCCTTCGCATAGAGTTGATCAGGTTGTTAATTGTGGCCTGTGGAATGTTGTCCCACTCCTCTTCAATGTCTGTGTGAAGTTGCTGGATATTGGCGGGAACTGTAACATGCTGTCGTAAACATCCATTCAGAGCATCCCAAACATGCTCAATGGGTGACATGTCTGGTGAGTATAAAGGCCACGGAAGAACTGGGACATGTTCTGCTTCCAGGAATTGAGTGCAGATCCTTGCAACATGGGGCTGTGCATTATCATGCTGAAACATGAGGTGATGGTGGCGGATGAATGGCACGACAATGGGCCTCAGGATCTCATCACGGTATCTCTGTGCATTCAAATTGCTATCGATAAAATGCAATCGTGTTCGTTGTCCGTAGCTAATGCCTGCCCATACCATAACCCCACCGCCACCATGGGGCACTCTGTTCACAATGTTGACATCAGCAAACTGCTCGCCCACATGACGGCATATACACTGTCTGGCATCTGCCCGGTACAGTTGAAACCAGGGTTCATCCATGAAGAGGACAGTTTTTCAGCGTGCCAGTGGTCATCGAAGGTCAACATTTGCTCACTGAAATTGGTTAAGATGCCGAACAGGTCAAGAATCTGGTGAGGACAGCGAGCACACAGATGAGCTTCCCTGAGACGGTTTCTGACAGTTTGTGAAGAAATTCTACAGTTGTGCAAATCCACAGTTTCATCAGTTGTCCGGGTGGCTGGTCTCAGACGATCCCAAAGGTGAAGAATCCAGATGTGGAGATCCTGGGCTGGCATAGTTACACGTGCTCTGCGGTTGAACATACTGCCAAATTACCCAAAATTATTTTGGAGGTGGCTTATGGTAGAGAAATACACATTCAATTCTCTGGCAACAGCTCTGGTGGACATTCTTGCAGTCAGCCTGCCAAGTGCATGCTCCCTAAAAACTTGAGACATCTGTGACATTGTATTTTGTGACAAAACTACACATTTTAGAGTGGCTTCTTGATATGCCACACCTGTCAGGTGGATGGATTACCTTGGCAAAGGAGAAATGCTCATTAACAGGGATGTAAACAAATTTGTGCACAAAAATTTTACGAAATAAGCTTTTTGTGCATATGGAACATTTCTGGGATCTTTTATTTCAGCTCATGAAACATGGGACCAACACTTTACATGTTGCGTTTATATTTTTGTTCAGTGTAGATAAGGCATACTTTCGCGAACTGTCTCTGTCCCTCTCACCATTATGTTGTGTACATTCCTCTCTCGTGTTTAATACAGTCTGTGTGTATCTAATTTAATGTTGATGGCGTAAAAGTGTATCCGTCCAGAGATCTGTATATAATGGCGAGATGCTGATGTCTTCGCCCTAAGAATAGGAGTCGTTGTCCCAAAGGCTGGGAGGAGGCTTACGTCCAAAATAAGCCCATAGAAACATATTGGGCTTATTTTGCACAGCTTTTGGCAAGAGTGAATCCTCTCACTTCACCTCTTCCTCTCTGACCCGCCTCTTGTCTGAGCCAGAAAAAATAGGCGCAATGAATTATGGTCATTGTAGTTAATTACCATGTTTCTGCGCTGAACTAGGTTCAATATTTGGCTGAATGAAAACCACAACTCCCGTCAGCCCAGCATCCCACATAAAGTTCTTGACTTGATTTCTCTCGTGAATTATTTGATTTCTCTATAGACAAGAAAACAAACTTAATGGTATTCAAGTCATTGAACTGACTTTGGTCAATTAGTAACCCCCAAAAATAAAATGTTGGTTAATCGCTCAGCACTACTGGCCATAAAGTTAGTTGTTGGTGAATGTAACCACCATCACAAAGGCCTTCATGGAAAGCTGTCATAGATGCAGTATAAGCTTTTTTACTCAGTAGTATATATATTCTTAAAGTGTCAACACACAGTGATCGGATGACTGCGATCGCTGACCATAACTGGTTTTTATCTGTGTGTGTGTGTGTGTCAATGGAAATGTTCCTGCCACCGCCCTACCCACAGGTGTTCACGGACCCCAGCAACCTGCAGCGCCACATCCGCTCGCAGCACATAGGGGCGCGCACTCACACCTGCCCCGAGTGTGGAAAGACCTTCGCCACCTCCTCGGGCCTCAAGCAGCACAAGCACATTCACAGTAGTGTCAAGCCCTTCATCTGTAAGTCTGAGTCTCTGCAACCCAAGTCGATATGGCCTAGCCAAACCACGTCTAGTTCTACCTCCCTGTGTCTAAAGGCCTCCTCCTCATCCTCCTCCCTCCATCTCTCTCCAACCCCAGGCAGGGCCAGCGACAGTAGCAGACACAAACCCATAGGTCAGAGGCAATTCTGTGACCCCATCCCTTCTTTTTTTTTTTTTATGTGTTTCATTTTGTTAAGTGTTTTCCCCACCTTTTCTCTTGTTTTTGTTGTCCTCCTCCATTCCCCCCTAATTGCCTCTCCTCCTCTTTTTGTTGTATGGGTAACACTTTATTTTGATAGTCCAGCTCATTAAGTTGGATAGAGGGTGTACTTGCATTGACAAAGATAGGAAGTGGGCCCTCTTTTCCAGTCTATGGTCCCTCTGCAGCTGATATGTTACTGATTTGTTGAGCATCTTTAGTGGGACTTAAAAAAAGTGCTACTTTGTGGGGTTTTTTGGTGTTTTTTCCCCCTGTGTGTGTGTGTGTGTGTGTGTGTGTGTGTGTGTGTGTGTGTGTGTGTGTGTGTGTGTGTGTGTGTGTGTGTGTGTGTGTGTGTGTGTGTGTGTGTGTGTGTGTGTGTGTGTGTGTTTTTCCTTCTAAGGGGGGTAAAATGGGTTTCCGTTGGCACGGGCAGATTTGATATAAACGTGGATCAACAGTTTCTGCTCCAGCTCCCCGTTAAAGGATGCTGGAAGCCATGATACCTTACCTTGTCTTCTCTCTCTCTCTTAACTTTCTGCTTTGCTTTTCTGTTTGTACCCATGTGCACATATGTGTGTATGTGCTTATATACATGTATATGTACAGTCTGTATTCAAGCAACACTTTATAGAATATATTGTGAAAATGACCAGCTTAACAGTAGGTTGCCCACTGTGGAGATATGGTACGTATGTTGCCAGTCATAGTGATGCATGATTTGCGATTTGTATAGATACAGCCTTTAGAGAAAAAGGCCCAATGTATGTACATGTATAGTGAGTGTCCAAACATTAAGAACACCTGCTATTTCCATGACGTAGACCAGGCCTGGGCATTTCTTTTCCAATGAGGGCCACATTAGAATATATTTTTTGCCATCGCGGGCCAGAATCATATTACAGGATTATACATCATGTGTATGACTGTGTTGACAGATATATCTACTGTAAATCACATCCAGATATGCTACTTATTTTACTGTTTTAACATGCAGAGAAATAAACCACATCCATGTTCTCCTTTTGGTAGGTATTTTCATTATTAAACATGCAATGAACCACACGGAGGGAAAAGTACACTGTACATTCAGCACCACGGACATAACTCTTGTTAACGGATATGCACAAAAGCACAAGAAAGAGGGAGAGCTCAACATTACATTTAAACTACTCAATCAGTGTGAGGAGTGAAGTCTCTGATGGGCTTTGACTAGAGCAGTGAAGTCAAGTGTAGTTTCTGACGTCGCTATGCGCAGGATTGCTGAGAGGTGAGAGTCAGTAAGAGATTATCTGTGCCTTGACTTGTTATATGTCGTCAGTGAAAATGTCTGTTCACATACATTGGTTGACCCAAACAGTACAAACATCTTTTGAGCATGACTCCTAATCTTTGGAAAGTGTGTACTCTGTCAAGACAACAATGCTCTCTTTGCACACTAAGCACACAGGGGGGTGCAACTCAATATTAGGAAGGTGATCTTGTGTACACAGTATATATTATTTCTAAGTAGCCGTGTGTTGTATCTGTGTTAACTGTTGACTTGGTACTCTGAGTTAGTGACAGTGTTTAAATGGGCTTAACCAGGCCCATGTGGGCTGTGTGTCTCCCCAGGCGAGGTGTGCCACAAGTCCTACACGCAGTTCTCCAACCTGTGCCGCCACAAGCGCATGCACGCCGACTGCCGCACCCAGGTCAAGTGCAAAGACTGTGGCCAGATGTTCAGCACTACTTCCTCCCTCAACAAGCACCGGCGCTTTTGTGAGGGCAAGAACCATTACGGCCCTGCCGGGGGCCTGTTTGCTCCCGGCATCCCCATGAGCAGCCCCATCCTGGCCAAGTCCAGGTCCCATCCCCACCACCATCAACCGGGACTCAACCACTCAGGTCTGGCCTTCCCTGACTACTTCCCCTCCCGGCCCCATCTTCACGCCAGCCTATCCTTCTCCCCCGGGCCGCATGGTTTTCCCTCGCTCTCCCATGGCTTCCCGGGTCTCTTCGTCCCCTCGTTCTACCCCCGACCGCACTTACTGCCCCCCAGCCCATTTCTGAAGAGCCCCCTGGGCAAGAACAGTAACAACGGTGGGAGCCAGGAGGGCAAGCTGCCTCACAGCCCCCTGGACGGGACTCCACTGTCTCTGATCAGCTCCATCAACAACAACAACGGAGGAAATAGTCTCCTCAGCAGTCAGGAGAGGGAGGACAAAGGGAGGCTGGAGCTGGCGTACAGAGAAGTCAAGGCCAAAGCCAAGATGTCGGAGGTGTCGGACGGCAGCGACCTGGAGGAAGTCAACACCACCAGCGGCACCGACCTGGACACCACCACCGGCACCGCTTCGTGTTCAGAGTTAGACAGCGACACTGAGAGTGAGCGGGAACAACGGGAGCGGATCAGGAGCACAAAGAGAAGGAAGGAGGCAGGTGTTAGAGGGGTGGTGGGGACAGATAGGGTGGGTCAGGATGGGCGGCCGGACAACGTGAGCAGCGGCTCAGTGTCGGCGGTGTCCAGCTCGGTCAACCTGGCTTGCGAGCAACCCTCCTTCCTCTCGGTCGCCTCCCAGCACTCCTTCTTTCCGCATCCGGACGAGCAGGCGCTGCCCCCCACAGGGGCCACCGCTGCCACCGACTCCATCAAGGCCATCGCTTCCATCGCCGAGAAGTACTTTGGCCCTGTGCTCATGGGCCTGCAAGAGAAGAATATAGGCTCACTGCCCTGCCATTCCATGTTCCCTTTCAAGTTCCTACCCAACTTCCCTCACTCCCTCTACCCCTTCAACAAGCAGGCCGGTGCCCTCAACCCCGGCATGTTCTTCAAGGCTGAGCCCAAGTCGCCTCGTGCGCAACATCCGCCACCCAACAAGATGGCTGCCCCTCGCACTGGAGAGCCATCGCCCTTCGACCTCACCACCAAGCCAAAGAAGGCCAAGTCGAAACTGCCGGCCCCCGCTAAGTCGACCCCATCCAGCGGTAGCAGCAACACCCCCCTCATTCTCCCGGGGAATGAGGAGCAGCCACTGGACCTCAGCATCGGCAGCCACAGACGGGATGTGCACAACGGGGTGCTGGCCCCTGAGCAGCCGTCCAGCCACAAGAACCAACGCAAGGAGGAGCACCCCGGCAGCCACCCGCACCAACACACCCAGCACCCCCAGGGCCACCCCCTCCACCAGCCCCTGCTGTCACAGCACCAGCAGCCCCTGGCCCAGCCGCCCCAGCAGCAGCCCTCCCTGCATTACACCAAGCCCTCGCCCTTCTTCATGGACCCAATATACAGGTATTTCAGCCCCAAGGAGACCAAAGTCCTCACCAGACACTGTATGTAGATAAGCAACTGAAGTTGAAACTCATGTTAGAACCTATATTCAATATGCAGGCTATATATACACAATATACAGCAGGGTCCGAAACTATTGACAAACTCAATAAAGATGAGCAAAAATGACTGTATAAAATGAATAATGCATATACTGAGATAAACTGAACAAAAATATGAACACAACATGTAAAGTGTTGGTCCCATGTTTCATGAGCTTAAATAAAAGATCCCAGAAACGTTCCATACGCACAAAAAGCTTAATTCTCACAAATTCTGTGCCGGTGGGGCTTTACTTGGCTCATTGCGCTCTAGCGACTCCTTGTGGTGAGCCGGGCACTTGCAGGCTGACTACGGTCATCCGTTGAGCAGTGTTTCCTGCGACACATTGGTGCAGCTGGTTTCCAGGTTAAGCAGGCGGGTGTTAAGAAGCGTTGTTTGTTTCGGAGGACCCATGACTCGACCTTCGCCTCTCCCGAGCTCGTTGGGGAGTTGCAGCGATGAGACAAGATCATAATTACTAAATTGGGGAGAAAAAGGGGGTAGTTGGGCTTACTGAGGAGTATTTCTGTCTGTAATAAAGCCCTTTTGTGAGGAAAAACAAATTCTGATTGGCTGGTCTGGCTTCCCAGTCCGTGGGCCTGTTTCCCAAGGGGGTGGGCCTATGCCCTAACAGGTCCACCCATGGCTGCGCCCCTGCCCAGTCATGTGAAAGTCATAGAGTAATCCATTAGCTTAAGGAATTTATTTCAATTGACTGATTTCCTTATATCAGTAATATCATTGAGTGGGATGTTGCGTTTATATTTTTGTTCAGTATGTATTGTATGCTAAAAAAAAGGAGGGGTCGAAATTATTGACACTCCTGTTTTCAATACCTTTCAATACCTCACCTTGCGAGGATAACGGCACTGAGCCTTTTTCTGAAATGTTTTATGAGTTGGAGAACACATTGGGAGGGATCTTAGACCATTCCTCCATACATAATCCTTCCAGACCCTTGATATCCTTCGTCTGCGCTTATGTACTGCCCTCTTCAATTCAAACCACAGGAGACTGCGATGGCCACTGCAAAATGTGGATTAACGACATATTTGATGATTCTGCTGTGTGCTTGAAGTTATTGTCTTGCTGGAAGATCCACTTGTGGACAAGTTTCAGCCTCCTGGCAGAGGCAAACAGGTTTTTGGCAAAGATGTCCTGATATCCTACTTGGTAAAGTTCATGAGGGCCTCAGGACCAGTGAAAGCAAGATAGCCCCATAACATCAAAGATTTGTTGTTTTGCTCATACATTTTTATTGACGCTAAACCCACCACTGCGTGGCCAAAGAGACATATTTTCATGTAATTTGCCCAAAGCAAAGGTTGCAACCCAAGTGCCAATGCCATTTAGAAAACTAGAGCTCTTTGACCACGCACACCAGAGGTGGGTTTGGCATAGAAATGAGAATGAGAATGCATGAGCAGAAAATAACCCCGTACCTACTGTAAAATACGGTGGGGGATCTTTGATGTTATGGGGCTATTTTGCTTCCACTGGTCCTAGGGCTCTTGTTAAGGTCAACGGCATCATGAACTTTACCTAGTAGCAGGATATGTTAAACAAAGACCTGGTTGCCTCTGCCAGGAGGCTGAAACGTGGCCACAAATGGATGTTCTAGCAAGACAATAGCCCCAAGCACACAGCAAAATCCACAAAGAAATGGTTAATTGGCCACAAAATCAAGATTTTGCAATGGTCATCTCAGTCTCATTGAAAACCTGTGGTTTGAATTGAAGATGGCCGTCCATAAACGCAGATGAAGGATGTCAAGGATCTGGAAGGATTCTGTATGGAGGAATGGTCTAACATCCCTCCCAATGTGTTCTCCATCTCATAAAACATTTTAGAAATAGGCTCATTGCCGTTATCATTTATTACAGTGTCAAAATTGACAACAAAGTGTAAATAGGTACATTTTTGTCATAAAGTCAGTATCGTCTCGAACAGAGTTTGAAACCTCAGTGCGTGACCACGAATAAATGAAGGTTGGGTTTGGATTACAATTATGTCAACAAATCATGCACCCTTTTGCCAAGCTCCACGTGCATACCGCTCCTTCGCCCACTTTGCTTCCCGTCATTGAATGGGGCTTCATCGCTCCCAACGCGTTCAAAGGATCACGGGGCCTATACGGATTGACCATACCTCCACAGCCAAAGTTCTATGGTTAGCATGCCCTGCCGAAGGACCCTAGTATGCAGTCGGAATAGATGCTTGGAGGTCGTCTGTCCCCAACTGTCTGCACCAGTAATGCTAGCTTGGTGTGCAACGACCGGTGGTGGTGAGTATAACCAGAGATACTGGAATATAATGGCCTCTCTGGTATAATTTAGCTAACAACGTTAGATTATTACTGATTATGTAGCTAGGTAGCCATCTCTTGATAAAGTGAGGCAGACTAGATAATGTTAGCATAGTTAACTAGCTAGCTACCTCTACAATTTAGTTAGGTCGTAGCTCATACGAGTGTATTGTCTAGATACTGCTGGTTATGTAATGTTGTCATTTTTTAAACCTAGCGTCGTGAGGCAGGCTAGCTAGCTAACGTTAGCCTACAAATTGGATTTGCAAGTTAGTTCGTAACTCATACAAGTGTATTCTATATTGTCTAGGGCAAGACTAAATAATGGATGCAGTTAACCCATGTCTAACATGCTGACCACACCGCTGGCATCGAATGCGCGAGCATTTCAAAATAAATGTACACATACATGTATGTTATTTAATAATTGCACCCACACTGGTCTCGAGCGTCTGCGTAGCCAGGCGCTAAAATAGAACTTGGTTCTATTTGTGACGCTTGAAGCAGTGCAAGTCCTGCCTCTCCCATCTCCTCATTGGTTTTTAGGAGCCTATACCCAAGTGGGTGATTGAAAGATGAACTGAGGTTCACATTCCAGTCCAGTTGGTGGTGGTAATGCACCATAAAGTTGGTTGCCAACCACCATATAAAGTCCACAGAAGAAGAAGAAGCCTGAAGGAGGAGAGATTACTAGAAACTAACTTTTACCCTTTTATCTGTGGATTAACTGTCGGAGTAGGGGACCTTGTGCATTTCAGGTAAAATAACAACCCAATGTTTATATCCCAGGACAATTTAACTAGCAACAGCAAGCTATCTAGCTAAATTGCCATATGTAGCGTGGTTCGTTCTGCGTTGTGTACTTTTAATTAGGACACTGCCACAACTGGAGGTCTGCTGGTTGAATTATTTTTATTTGCCCTGCACACGAAGAAACAACACACAATATTTTAGACCTTGGCGCAGTCACAGCTCTCAGGCACCTTGCTAGCCGAAGGTCAGGCAAAAGAGAACAATAATGGGGTACAGAAATACAGATAAACCGCGATGGGCCAAACCAAAATATACAAAACTTTTACAATCACGTGTATATACAATATTGATATGAAAAAGTGTTTGTACACCAAATAATAACATTAGCTATGCAGCTGTAATTAAATAAAAAAACACTGAATTATTATTATCAAATTATTAACATCCCCTCTTGACCTGGCCTACTTGAATTGGTCCTTGTGTGCAACTTGGTGCATAATCTAGGGGAACAACATCACACTGCTACACATACATGTTGAACGCTTTTTGAACTGTCCCCAAATGAATATAGTTGGTTCAGAGTTTGTTTGTCAAACTGAGTGTCCAGATCGCGTCTGGTGTGGGTGGACAAACTCAACATGCACACAAGCTGGTCTGGTCAGCATGTAAGTCTGACTAATACAGTGAACAAATTACCAGCGTCAGCGGCCTGAATCTAATTCAATCAGGAGTAGAGGTCGACCGATTCATCGCAATGGCCGATTAATTTGGGCCGATTTCAAGTTTTCATAACAGTCGGAAATCGGTAATTTTGGACGCCGATTTTGCCGATTAAAAAAATATATATATATTTTCTTTTTTTTACACTTTTATTTAACTAGGCAAGTCAGTTAAGAACACATTCTAAATTTCAATGAAGGCCTAGGAACGGTGGGTTAACTGCCTTGTTCAGGGGAAGAACGACAGATTTTTACCTTGTCAGCTCAGGGATTCAATCTTGCAACCTTACGGTTATCTAGTCCAACTCTCTAACCACCTGCCTCACGAGGAGCCCGCCTGTTACGCGAATGCAGTAAGAAGCCAAGGTATGTTGCTAGCTAGCATTAAACTTATCTTATAAAAAACAATCAATCAATCATAATCACTAGTTATAACTACACATGGTTGATGATATTACTAGTTTATCTAGCGTGTCCTGCGTTGCATATGATCGATGCAGTGCGCATTTGCGAAAAAGGACTGTCGTTGCTCCAACGTGTACCTAACCATAAACATCAATGCCTTTCTTAAAATCAATACACAGAAGTATATATTTTTAAAGATGCATATTTAGCTAAAAGAAATCCAGGTTAGCAGGCAATATTAACCAGGTGAACCAGGCCTTCATTGCACGCAGAGTCAGGCTATATGCAACAGTTTGGGCCGCCTGGCTCATTGCGAACTAATTTACCAGAATTTTACGTAATTATGACATAACATTGAAGGTTGTGCAATGTAACAGGAATATTTAGACATATGGATGCCACCCGTTAGATAAAATACGGAACGGTTCCGTATTTCACTGAAAAAATAAACGTTTTGTTTTCGAGATGATAGTTCCCGGATTCGACCATATTAATGACCTAAGGCTCGTATTTCTCTGTGTTATTATGTTATAATTAAGTCTATGATTTGATAGAGCATTCTGACTGAGCGATGGTAGGCACCAGCAGGCTCATAAGCATTCATTCAAACAGCACTTTCGTGCGTTTTGCCAGCAGCTCTTCGCAATGCTTCAAGCATTGCGCTGTTTATGACTTCAAGCCTATCAACTCCCGAGATTAGGCTGGTGTAACCGATGTGAAATGGCTAGCTAGTTAGCGGGGTGCGCGCTAATAGCGTTTCAAACGTCACTCGCTCTGAGACTTGGAGTAGTTGTACCCCTTGCTCTGCATGGGTAACGCTGCTTCGAGGGTGGCTGTTGTCGATGTGTTCCAGGTTCGAGCCCAGGTAGCGGCGAGGAGAGGGATGGAAGCTATACTGTTACACTGGCAATACTAAAGTGCCTATAAGAACATCCAATAGTCAAAGGTATATGAAATACAAATCGTATAGAGAGAAATAGTCCTATAATTCCTATAATAACTACAACCTAAAACTTCTTACCTGGGAATGTTGAAGACTCATGTTAAAAGGAACCATCAGCTTTCATATGTTCTCATGTTCTGAGCAAGGAACTTAAACGTTAGCTTTCTTACATGGCACATATTGCACTTTTACTTTCTTCTCCAACACTTTGTTTTTGCATTATTTAAATTTAATATGTTTCGTTATTTATTTGAGGCGAAAATGATTTTATTGATGTAATATATTAAGTTAAAATAAGTGTTCATTCAGTATTGTTGTAATTGTCATTATTACAAATAAAATAAAATAAATCGGCCGATTAATCGGTATCGGCTTTTTTGGGTCCTCCAATAATCGGTATCGGCGTTGAAAAATCATAATCGGTCGACCTCTAATCAGGAGTCTGTAAAGCATATCATTTGGATTTCCACTAGTTACCACAGCCCCAAAGACAGAATTGGCTATGTCGTAAAAAATTTATGAAAACAAAAATGAGCTTTTTGGTCTTAATTTAAGTCTAGGGTTATGCATAAGGATAGCAGTGTGGTTAAGGTTAGGGTTATATTTAAAATCACATTTTAAGAAGAGAAATTGTAGAAATAGGCAGCCTTTATGACTTTTGATGTGGTAAAGAGTGACTACCTAGAATTATCTTAAGTTACTGCCCTGATGACACAGACGGCTTCATCGACAATGGTAAAGTGTGTTTTGTGAAAAGTAGTCCTCAAAAAATACCCAGTTTGATAAACTAGTAGGTTCATTACCCAGCCAAGTAGTAGTCATTTTGCTTGTGAATTGCATAATCAAAAGCTTTGTGCTTTGTTTATAACAAAATGTAATTTACCACATGGCTGTCTTATTGTATCACCCTGTCACAGGCCCTCCCAGTCAACACCACCTCATAAGATAAAGGACATTGTTTATGAGGATTGCCTGCTGCAGTTGTTTGAGAGATTTCCAGTTTGCAGCTGAACATGCAACATAGAGAAGACCAGCAAGGGGACCCTCAGCTGGAACCAGCCTGATTTATGTGTGTACGTGTATACGTGTGTATGCATATCATGATATCTGAAGTGAAATAGAAAGATGAATACAGCTATCAGGTTGGTTCCACCGTGCTAATCATAACCACCAGTGATCAGGTTGGTTCCACCGTGCTAATCACAACCACCAGTGATCAGGTTGGTTCCACCGTGCTAATCATAACCACCAGTGATCAGGTTGGTTCCACCGTGCTAATCATAACCACCAGTGATCAGGTTGGTTCCACCGTGCTAATCATAACCACCAGTGATCAGGTTGGTTCCACCGTGCTAATCATAACCGCCAGTGATCAGGTTGGTTCCACCGTGCTAATCATAACCGCCAGTGATCAGGTTGGTTCCACCGTGCTAATCATAACCACCAGTGATCAGGTTGGTTCCACCGTGCTAATCATAACCACCAGTGATCAGGTTGGTTCCACCGTGCTAATCACAACCACCAGTGATCAGGTTGGTTCCACCGTGCTAATCATAACCACCAGTGATCAGGTTGGTTCCACCGTGCTAATCACAACCACCAGTGATCAGGTTGGTTCCACCGTGCTAATCATAACCATCAGTGATCAGGTTGGTTCCACCGTGCTAATCACAACCACCAGTGATCAGGTTGGTTCCACCGTGCTAATCACAACCACCAGTGATCAGGTTGGTTCCACCGTGCTAATCACAACCACCAGTGATCAGGTTGGTTCCACCGTGCTAATCACAACCACCAGTGATCAGGTTGGTTCCACCGTGCTAATCATAACCACCAGTGATCAGGTTGGTTCCACCATGCTAATCACAACCACCAGTGATCAGGTTGGTTCCACCGTGCTAATCATAACCACCAGTGATCAGGTTGGTTCCACCATGCTAATCACAACCACCAGTGATCAGGTTGGTTCCACCGTGCTAATCACAACCACCAGTGATCAGGTTGGTTCCACCATGCTAATCACAACCACCAGTGATCAGGTTGGTTCCACCGTGCTAATCATAACCGCCAGTGATCAGGTTGGTTCCACCGTGCTAATCATAACCGCCAGTGATCAGGTTGGTTCCACCGTGCTAATCATAACCACCAGTGATCAGGTTGGTTCCACCGTGCTAATCATAACCATCAGTGATCAGGTTGGTTCCACCGTGCTAATCACAACCACCAGTGATCAGGTTGGTTCCACCGTGCTAATCACAACCACCAGTGATCAGGTTGGTTCCACCGTGCTAATCACAACCACCAGTGATCAGGTTGGTTCCACCGTGCTAATCATAACCACCAGTGATCAGGTTGGTTCCACCGTGCTAATCACAACCACCAGTGATCAGGTTGGTTCCACCGTCCTAATCACAACCTCCAGTGATCAGGTTGGTTCCACCGTGCTAATCATAACCGCCAGTGATCAGGTTGGTTCCACCATGCTAATCATAACCACCAGTGATCAGGTTGGTTCCACCATGCTAATCATAACCACCAGTGATCAGGTTGGTTCCACCGTGCTAATCACAACCACCAGTGATCAGGTTGGTTCCACTGTGCTAATCATAACCACCGGTGATCAGGTTGGTTCCACCGTGCTAATCACAACCACCAGTGATCAGGTTGGTTCCACCGTGCTAATCATAACCATCAGTGATCAGGTTGGTTCCACCGTGCTAATCACAACCACCAGTGATCAGGTTGGTTCCACCGTGCTAATCACAACCACCAGTGATCAGGTTGGTTCCACCGTGCTAATCATAACCACCAGTGATCAGGTTGGTTCCACCGTGCTAATCATAACCACCAGTGATCAGGTTGGTTCCACCGTGCTAATCACAACCACCAGTGATCAGGTTGGTTCCACCGTGCTAATCACAACCACCAGTGATCAGGTTGGTTCCACCGTGCTAATCACAACCACCAGTGATCAGGTTGGTTCCACCGTGCTAATCATAACCGCCAGTGATCAGGTTGGTTCCACCGTGCTAATCACAACCACCAGTGATCAGGTTGGTTCCACCGTGCTAATCACAACCACCAGTGATCAGGTTGGTTCCACCGTGCTAATCATAACCACCAGTGATCAGGTTGGTTCCACCGTGCTAATCACAACCACCAGTGATCAGGTTGGTTCCACTGTGCTAATCATAACCACCAGTGATCAGGTTGGTTCCACCGTGCTAATCACAACCACCAGTGATCAGGTTGGTTCCACCATGCTAATCACAACCACCAGTGATCAGGTTGGTTCCACCGTGCTAATCATAACCACCAGTGATCAGGTTGGTTCCACCGTGCTAATCACAACCACCAGTGATCAGGTTGGTTCCACCGTGCTAATCATAACCACCAGTGATCAGGTTGGTTCCACCGTGCTAATCACAACCACCAGTGATCATGTAATCAGTGCTCTGTTTGTGTATGACCGACCCGTAGCTTTGAGTGGCCAGGAGCTGATCTACACTGCCATACCCATCAATTGGGCGCTGGCAAAGGCCTCACCTCCAGCCTTACCTCTTGCCTGCTCACCAACGGTCGTCGATGGGTAGACCAGAGTTAGGTAGGTTTAGTCTGACCTGTTCAATCTTCAACATAGTATATGTTTGTTTGTCAGATATCACCTATCCTAACTGCCGTTGGTAATAGAACAGTGACTATGTGTGTGTGTTCACAGAAACGTGTGTGGTGCCAGCACATGGAGAGTTGCAAGATGATGTGATGAAGTCCAGACTGACAGACGGGCTTGATACTGATGTCTCTAAATGGCACTCGGCATTAAAATTTTACTAGACAACTTTTACTTGTCTTTTTATATTATTGAATTGAATGGTATCAGTAAATATGGGGAGGGAGAAACCCTGTGTATTCCTCACCCAGATCAGGAAACTCCTGATCTGACACCGCACAGGCACCGCGCAGGGAGGTATGACCACTCTGACATGTTTGCCAAGGTAGCCCCATTACCACCACACAAAATACAGATAGGCGCAGTATCTGTATCGGCTGGGAATGACAATGAAATGTGAAAGGTGCACATTGTTATATTAGCAGAACGCTGCTTTTATGGGGTTATGTAAAGGGGGGGGGGTGTCAAACTCATTCCGTGGAGGGCCGAGTGTCTGCAGGTGTTAGTTCTGTCCTTTCAATTAAGACCTAGACAACCAGGTGAGTGGAGTTCTTTACTAATTAGTGACCTAAATTCATCAATCAAGTAACAAGGTGCAGAGAGAAAAAAAAAACCAGACACTCAGCCCTCTGTGGAGTGAGTTTGACACGGGATGTAAAGGGTTTATTCTACATCGACCTGTTACTACATTTGAAGATTATCAAAACACGTAGTTTAGAATATCTACATGAACTCATCAATTGCATTCTTCTTATATTACCTTGTAGGCTACTGACCTATGCAAAGCTTCCTCCGGCGTCTCACCATACATCTGCCTGTAGTTATTGAACTCAACCTGAGGTCTGTTTGTTGTGATTGAGTGGGGGGAAACAGCTGCGGGCAAGGTTCTGACGGATGTGTGTCTTGGTGGTGGCAAGGACACACATAAGAAATACCTACATCAAACCACACCCCCAAGCCAACTCACGTTTGGCTTCTGTCATAGCCGCCAGAGTTTCTTGAGAAACAAGACCAAATAAAAACTTGGCGAAATCAGCGGGTGCAGTTCCCAGCATGCCCAAAAAAACGAGGCCACATTAGCGTGTGCAATTTCCCTTTAAACAAGATCCCTTTCTCTGGGAAAATCTATTAGTATAAACTAATTTCCCATATTTTTAGGATACAATATACACTGAGTATGGAGAGAAAAAATAAGAACACCCGCTCTATCCATGACAGACTGACCAGGTGAATCCAAGTGAAAGGGGAGGGGACAGGTTAAAGAAGGATTTTTAAGCCTTGAGACAAATGAGACATGGATTGTGTATGTGTGGCATTCAGAGGGTGAATGGGTAAGACAAATGATGGAAGTGCCTTTGAACGGGGTATGGTGGTATGGTAGTAGGACATCCAGCCAACTTGACACAACTGTGGGAAGCATTGGAGTCAACATGGGCCAGCATCCCTGTGGAACGCTTTCAACACCTTGTAGTGTCCATGCCCCAACAAATTGAGCCTGTTCTGAGGGCAAATTATTATTATTATTTTTGCTTGTCTTTATCAATGGTGTCAATAATTTCAGACCTCACTATACATACAATATGAATATAATATTTCCAAATCTCTATGTCAGTGTTCAGACTGAACTTTTCCCATCATGAACTAAGAGAAAATGGCAATGTCCATACAAGAACACCACCAAGTACATAGTAGCCATTGGTCAAGGTTGTGGGTTCAATCCCCTCAGGGATCACATACACATAATAAAAATGTATGAACTCACTGT
Organism: Salvelinus namaycush; assembly: GCF_016432855.1. Lineage (NCBI taxonomy): Eukaryota > Metazoa > Chordata > Actinopteri > Salmoniformes > Salmonidae > Salvelinus > Salvelinus namaycush. The sequence goes on along the minus strand of NC_052322.1, from coordinate 6,362,424 downwards.
GCTCTTAACTGGACGTTACTTTGGATCAAAGTGTATGATTAGTGGCACATTTCATTATCAATATTATGATATTATATTGGAACGTGGGAATGTATTGTGTGAAGTAGTGCACATTTCCCTGTTGACCTCTGACCTTCGTACGTAACCCTTGTCCTTGCTGTCCAGCAGGGTGGAAAAGAGGAAGTTACTGGACCCTGTAGGAGCTTTGAAGGAGAAGTTCCTGAGGGCCAATTCGCTTCTCTTCCATCCACAGGTACACACGCACACACACACACAGGGGCCGTGTCCGAACACCCATACTTGCGTTGTAAATAGGCATTTTAGGTATAAGAAAATAGAACATTTTATAGTATGTGAAATTTCAAAATTAGAGTATGCTTTAAATGCCAGGATGTTATACTCATTTTGGTTTTTCATCTAGTAAAATTTGCTGCACACTTTTGAGGAAGAGAATCGTCTTTCCAGACTCACATGTTTGACAACAGCTGATAATCAGCTGATAATGAGATAAGGGGACGCACTGTGCCCAAAGGAACGAATGGTGGGAATTAATGCAATTGCGCATTAGATGGCGCATTCTTAGGATGCTAGTATGTTGATACTTGTTGCTTAGTGCATTCGTTTTGACTAAACAGTACTTCCTAAAAAAAGTATGTAGTACAATTATTACACAGTATGTAGTTTTAGTAGGTAGTAGCCAAGACATATTCCGGACAAGCCCAGTAACTGACTGACTGGTTGATGATTGACTGACCATAGGTGTGTTCATCTATGACTTTGAATAGATAAGTAGAGACAGATTGAGAAAACTGGTGACCAAGTTGAACTCTCAGGCATGTTATTAGAATCAATATCTGGTTTTGTCCCGACAAGTTGCGCTATGGCAATTCCCACATTCCCACAAACCCACTCCTGAAACCCTCCTGTCCTGCACATTGTTCCCACAACGCTCCCAAAGCTTGAGGCCAACGGTCCTGAAACCCCAATGTTATTTCTCAGGGGCTCCGTACAATTTCTTCCTCAGAATTCCACCGCTTCCCACCTTACTGCGCAGTAGGTAAAAAGTCTGCTATCGCGTCACCCCTTTGATAATCAAACCACATTGCTTGGCTTGTCACCGAGCCCTTCCAACCATTCCCACGTACCAAACAACTTCTCAGCGGCAATAACAAAAATGATATATATTTGGACAGTCCAAATAGTCCATCTGTAGGTGCTTTACAGATGGTTGTACTATACAAACTATCTGTTAATAAGCAACTGCTTGCTAAGGTTACTGTTAGGGTCAGGTTTAGAATAAGGGTTAGGGTAATGGTTAAGGTTAGGGTTAAGAGCTAGTGTTAAGATAAGGGTGAAGTTCAGCGAGGCATTCACACACTGTCAGCCAGGTGCGTGCACACAGAAATGCGCAAGGACATAGTGCAGACCTTAAAGAAGTACTGTACAAACAAACAGCCATGAATGGCCTGTTGAAGCAACCGTCAACTAGTTCTGGGACAGAAGATGTCCAAGCACTATTTATATGAGGGCCTATTTATAGGAGGCCCTCTGCTATCCCAACCATCTAGCCTCATGTCCACCCCAGCTATCACAACACAATGATGGGATCGCTCATTCACTAATTCATCCAACGGCGATTCGATGCAAATAAATAAATTACGACAGCACATCTGTCCCCTGTTGTATTCTCAAACCAGGAAGGATGTAAGCTGTTTTTGGCAAATCCCCGGGGGCTCCTCACGTGTCTGCAACTGTGCGATAGGTCAGGATGGCGCCTCCCAACAGCACTCCTCCCTTCTTCCCTACTTCCCTCGCTTTTTCTCTCTCTGGCCCCGCTACCAGGCACTCATCCCCCTTGCCAACACTGTTTGTGATTCAATTAACTTATCAAGGCCTAATGTGGGACTGGAACAAAATAGTGCAACCTGTGCAAGACTCTTTAAACAGGTCAACATTCCGCGGTGCCAGGCGGATAACCAGGACGTGTACTCAGAGCATGCGCGGACCAACTGGCAAGTGTCTTCACTGACATTTTCAACCTCTCCCTTACCGAGTCTTTAATACCTACATGTTTCAAGCAGACCACCATAGTCCCTGTGCCCAAGAAAGTGTAGGTAACTTGCTTAAATGACTATCGCCCGTAGCACTCACATCGGTAGCCATGAAGTGCTTTGAAAGGCTGGTCATGGCTCACATCAACACCATCATCCCGGAAACCCTAGACCCACTCCAATTCGCATAACGCACCAACAGATCCACAGATGACGAAATCGCAATTGCACTCCACACTGCCCTTTCCAACCTGGACAAAAGGAACACCTATGTGAGAATGCTGTTCATTAACAAAGCTCATCACTAAGCTAAGGATCCTGGGACTAAACATCTCCCTTTGCAACTGGATCCTGGACTTCCTGAAGGGCCACCCCCAGGTGGTAAGGGTAGGCAACAACACATCTGCCATGCTGATCCTCAACACTGGGGCCCCTCAGGGATGTGTACTTAGTCCCCTCCTGTACTCCCTGTTCACCCACGACTGCGTGGCCAAACACGACTCCAACACCATCATCAAGTCTGCTGACGACAAGGGCCTCCCAAGTGGCGCAGTGGTCTAAGGCACTGCATCGCAGTGCTAGCTGTGCCACTAGAGATTCTGGGATCGAGTCCAGGCACTGTTGCAGCCGGCCATGACTGGGAGACCCATGAAGCGGCGCACAATTGGCCTAGCGTCGTCCGTGTTAGGGGAAGGTTTGGCCGGCAGGGATGTCCATGTCCCATTGCGCACTTGTGGCGGGCCGGACACAGTCGCCAGGTGTACAGTTTTTCCTCCGGCTGGCTTCCGGGTTAAGTGGGCATTCTTTCAAGAAGCAGTGCGGCTTGGTTGGGTTGTGTTTCGGAGGATGCGCAGCTTGATCTTCGCCACTCCTGAGTCCGTATGGGAGTGGCGAACTACCAATTGGATACCATGAAATTGGGGGGGAAAAAATAAAAAAAATTGCTGACGACACAACAGTGGTTTGCCTGATCACCGACAACGATGAGACAGCCTATAGGGAGGAGGTCAGAAACCTGGTAATGTGGTGCCAGGACAACAACCGCTCCCTCAATGTGAGCAAGACAAAGGAGATGATCGTGGACTGCAGGAAAAGGAGGTCCGAACAGGCCCCCATTAACATCGACTGGGCTGCAGTGGAATAGTTTGAGAGTTTCAAGTTCCTTGGTGTCCACATCACCAACAAACTATCATGGTCCAAACACACCAAGACATTCGTGAAGACAGCACGACAACACCTTTTCCCCCTCAGGAGACTGAAAAGATTTGGCATGGGCCCCCAGATCATCAAAAGGTTCTACAGCTGCAACATGGAGAGTATCCTGACTGGCTGCATCACTGCCTGGTATGGTAACTGCTTGGGCTCCGACCGTAAGGTGCTACAAAGGGTAGTGCGTAAGGCCAAGCTTCCTGCCATCCAGAACCTATATACTAGGCGGTGTCAGAGGAAGTTCCAAAAATGGTCAACGACTCCAGTCACCCAAGACATAGACTGTTCTCTCTGCTACCTCACGGCAAGTGATACCGGAGCGCCAAGTCTAGGTCCAAAGGCTCCTTAACAGCTTCTACCCCCAAGCCATATGACTGCTGAACAATTAATCAAATGGCCACCTGGACTATTTACATTGACACCCCCGCCCCCCCCCCCCCCCCCTTCTTTTTACACTAATGCTACTCGCTGTTTATTATCTATGCATAGTCACTTCACCCCTACCTACATGTACAAATTACCTTGACTAACCTGTACCCCACACATTGACTCGGTACCGGTACCCCCTCGATATAGCCTCATTATTGTTATTTCATTGTTACTTTTTATTTAAAAAAATACTTTAGTTTATTTTGTAAATATTTTCTTCACTCTATTTCTTGAACTGCATTGTTGGTGAAGGTAAGTAAGCATTTCACGGTAAGGTCTACACCTGTTGGATTTGCGCATGTGACAAGTACAATTTGATTTGTTGAGAAACAGTTCGTTCCTAAAACGTGATTGTACATTTTCCCCTATCTACAGCTACAGTATCTTTACCGTGGTACACCTTCTTTACCTCAGATGTCAGCCATGGAGAGCATGACGGAGAAGCTGGAGAGCTTTGGCGCTCTCAAACTGGATGCCCCGCCCAACTTGCTGCAGCACTCGGCCCGCCCACTCTTCAACTTCCACTCTCCGCCGCCCTCCCTCTCGGACGCCATCCTCCGCAAAGGCAAGGAGCGCTACACCTGCAGGTAAGTACCCTCCAGACAGTTTAGTTTGTCAACTTCCACTCTCCGCCGCCCTCCCTTTCCCACGCAATCCTCCGCAAGGTCAAGGAGCGCTACACCTGCAGGTAGGTACCCACCAGACAGTTTAGTTTGTCAACTTAAAAAAAGATATATGGGATCAACATAAGATATTAAAGCTATGCTCTCTCTCCCTCTCTCACTTTCCCCGCTCCCCCATCTCTCTCTCTCACTTTACCCACTCCCCCATCTCTCTCTCTCCCCCTTTCCTGCTCCCCCATCTATCTCTCTCTCTCACTTTCCCCACTCCCCCATCTCTCTCTCTCTCTCACTTTCCCTGCTCCCCCATCTCTCTCTTCCCCTTTCCTGCTCGCCCATCTCTCTCTCTCCCCTTTACCTGCTCCCCCATCTCTCTCTCTACCTCACTTTCCCTGCTCCCCCATCTCTCTCTCTCTCTCTCTCTCTCTCACTTTTCCCACTCCCCATCTCTCTCTCTCTCTCTCTCTCTCACTTTCCCCTCTCCCGCATCTCGCTCTCTCTCTCTCTCTCTCACTTTCCCATCTCTCTCTCTCCCCCTTTTCTGCTCCCCCATCTATCTATCTCTCTCTCTCACTTTCCCCACTCCCCCATCTCTCTCTCTCACTTTCCCCCCTCCCCCATCTCTCTCTCTCTCCCCCTTGCCTGCTCCCCCATCTCTCTCTCTCCCTCACTTTCCCTGCTCCCCCATCTCTCTCTCTCTCACTTTCCCCGCTCCCCATCTCTCTCTCACTTTTCCCACTCCCCATCTCTCTCTCTCTCACTTTCCCCTCTCCCGCATCTCGCTCTCTCTCTCTCTCTCACTTTCCCCGCTCCCCCATCTCTCTCTCTCCCCCTTTGCTGCTCCCCCATCTATCTCTCTCTCTCACTTTCCCCACTCCTCCATCTCTCTCTCTCTCTCACTTTCCCCACTCCTCCATCTCTCTCTCTCTCTCACTTTCCCCACTCCCCCATCTCTCTCTCTACCCCTTTCCTGTTCCCCCATCTCTCTCTCACTTTCCCCGCTCCCCATCTCTCTCTCACTTTTCCCACTCCCCCATCTCTCACACTTTCCCCTCTCCCCCATCTCTCTCTCTCTCTCTCTAGGTACTGTGGGAAGATCTTCCCCAGGTCAGCTAATCTTACCAGGCACTTACGGACACACACAGGGGAGCAGCCCTACAGGTAAGCCATTCCTCTTCTCTCCTCCATCCCTCTATACCGCTGACAGAGACCTACTCCACCCGGTCAACCAATGATGACATCACGTCCTTCCCACCTGATTTATTCCTCCTCATTTGGCAATCAAAACACACTCATGCCTTGCATAGGCCTTCGTAACGGACACACACATACACACACACTCAAATGTGCTGATTCGGCTGTACACACACAGCATAGTGATATATACATATATATCTTGGAGGGAGGGAATAGGGTGGTAGGGAGGGATGGAGGAATGGTCCTGGACAATGTCGGGTTGTAATAGTGCCCTGGGGAAAACAGGGCCTCCATTTATAGAGACCAGTTAATTATCAGTCATTTGGCCCCTTCCCAGTCTCTGCACAGATAGGGAGGGGGCTTCCTTCCTCTTTAGACCCCAGCCATTCAGAGAGCCCATTGATTGACCTCTGAACCTCACAGCCCTCATTTCTCAAGATGCTCTTAAGCCGTTTATCATAACAACATCAAGTACGTAGAGAGTCCTGCCAGCTACTTCTGCTCGCCACGCCACAGAGAGCTCACACATACACACTCACACATACCACGCTCTCTCTCTCGCTCTTGAAACCTGTGTCCCTCCATCTCTCTCTCTTTCTGCTGAATGTTTCTCCATCTCTCTATTTCTCCATCTCTTGGAGTCCAACAAACAGTACGCAGTTTGAGAACATGTTGACAGTGAAATGGCAAGAGTGGCAGTGATAGGCAAGCAGTTCTACTTTTGACAATAACCTGCAATCTCATTTTCAAATGGACCATCTAGTATTTGAAACTTGGTTAACCCGAGGGCACAAAACGAAAGTGGTGCACTTTGTCCTCTGTTGAGCTGTAGTGCCAACTCCCTGAGCACAATTTAGAGAGAGAGAGAGAGAGAGAGAGAGAGAGAGAGAGAGAGAGAGAGAGAGAGAGAGAGAGAGAGAGAGAGAGAGAGAGAGAGAGAGAGAGAGAGAGAGAGAGAGAGAGAGAGAGAGAGAGAGAGAGAGAGAGAGAGAGAGAGAGAGAGAGAGAGAGAGAGAGAGAGAGAGATATTTATTTTCTCGGGGGACCCAGTCCCCGCGCCCAGTCCAAACTATCTGCTGATTACCTCATTTAGAAACAATTTACCCTAACAAATAGCAGACATCATTATCTCTGCCACTTTTCACGCAAATAACACCAAAGCGGCACAGAGAGGGAGGGAGAGAAAGAGACAAGAAGAGACCTACAGCAACAGAGAGACAGAGAGAGGAAAAGAGCAACCAAGAAAGAGTGACAGTGTGTGTATGTGAGAGTGAGAAAGCAACCAAGAGAGAAAGACAGAGAGAGAGAGAGAGAAAATTGGGCCTCATAGCCAGGCACTCATGCTTCATTGTCGTAGGGCCATTTCCCTGCCTAAGATCTTTTATCCTATCAGACGGATGCTTTCTGCTTTGAAATTGGCCCCACTTAGACCGGACCACTGAAAGACCCCATTCAGGCGGTAATGCTCCATTCATTACTTATTCAGAGGCTTTCATCAAATGGCCTGGACCAGGCTGCGTGTAGCTGGTTTGAAAATTATTTAAAGGAGAGAACACAGTGTGTATTTACTGATGGTGTTAAATTAGGTTTTCTAGACATTAACAGGGATCGATTTTTGGTCTGGTTCTTTTCATTATTTTCATTAACACTATTGGCTTATCTGTAAAAAAATATATATAACTTTCAGCTGTACCCAGAACTTCAATCTGCTTTATTGTCCTGCAGAAAGCCTTTGTTGAACCTAAATTGGTACTTCAGCAAAGTAAAACAAATGATATGTTATTTTCCAAATCACTTAAAAATGGATCTGATGTTATATGGATGGTGCCCTCATTGATCGTGTCTGGGCATCTGGATTGACAAAAAGCTATCTTTCAAAAAGCATGTTGAAGAGTTAGTTAAGACATGAAGAATTAAAACCGGCTTCTTCTATAGGAACAGGTCCTGTCTTTCATTAAATAGCAGAAAACAAATCATTCAGTCAACATTTATTCCGGTTATTGACTATGCCGATAGCGTCTATATTCAAGGTACAATTTCTAAATTTGGTTGAGCATCAGCAGTTTTTCTCTTGTTATTTCAGTCAAAATCTTTTCTCTGGACAATGGAAAAATGTATATAATTGCAGAAAATGTGGCTTAAAACAGCAGCATTTTCTCTACTCCCTATGGCAAAATGTGTAGAATTGCAGGACATGAACTCTAAAAAAATGTCAAGAGGGGGGCAGATAAAAGTAGTCTGGCCTCCTTTGAAGTCTGGATACATTGCTTACCTCATTGTCAACCTACAGTATAAGTTAGCAGACCAGGACTCAGGGTCTAACCCTGGAGATGCCTTCAGACATACAGTATAAGTTACCAGAGCAGGACTCAGGGTCTAACCCTGGAGATGCCTTCAGACATACAGTATAAGTTACCAGACCAGGACTCAGGGTCTAACCCTGGAGATGCCTTCAGACATACAGTATAAGTTACCAGACCAGGACTCAGGGTCTAACCCTGGAGATGCCTTCAGACATACAGTATAAGTTACCAGACCAGGACTCAGGGTCTAACCCTGGAGATGCCTTCAGACATACAGTATAAGTTACCAGACCAGGACTCAGGGTCTAACCCTGGAGATGCCTTCAGACATACAGTATAAGTTACCAGACCAGGACTCAGGGTCTAACCCTGGAGATGCCTTCAGACATACAGTATAAGTTAGCAGACCAGGACTCAGGGTCTAACGCTGGAGATCCCTTCCATCTCTACAGTTGGGGAAATCTGCTTTCAGTTTTATTGACCTTCAAAGTTGGTGGAATTGGTGCCTCCAGGGCAGTTCAGGCGAATGTTAAAGGGACTGTGGTGTAATATTGTGGTATGGTGGTATTATACATTTAGTATTGTAGACATGTAGTGGTGTAATATTGTGGTATGGTGGTATTATACATTTAGTATTGTAGATATGTAGTGGTGTAATATTGTGGTATGGTGGTATTATACATTTAGTATTGTAGAGATGTAGTGGTGTAATATTGTGGTATGGTGGTATTATACATATGTAGTGGTGTAATATTGATGTATGGCGGTATTATACATTTAGTATTATAGATATGTAGTGGTGTATTAACGTTATAGGATGTACTGTTTTATCTTTTGTTTATTTGTGATGTAAGTGCCCTAATGTGTTCGGACCCCAGGAAGATTAGCTGATGGGGATCCCTAATTAAAAATATAAGTGTCCTCCCTCATCTTAAATGGCACCGATCGCCGCTGATGTGTGTGTGTGTGTGTGTGTGTGTCAGTGCTGCAGTGACAAATGTGTCCATGTAGAAAGGCCCATAGTAGATGAACAGCCATATGCCCACAATGTTTGACTGGATCATTCTGGCTCTGGGTTGTTACTGTGGTTTACCATCTGGAACAGGCCACTCATTTAATAGCAGTGGATCATTCTGGCTCTGGGTCGTTACTGTGGTTTACCATCTGGAACAGGCCACTCATTTAATAGCAGTGGATCATTCTGGCTCTGGGTCGTTACTGTGGTTTACCATCTGGAACAGGCCACTCATTTAATAGCAGTGGATCATTCTGGCTCTGGGTCGTTACTGTGGTTTACCATCTGGAACAGGCCACTCATTTAATAGCAGTGGATCATTCTGGCTCTGGGTCGTTACTGTGGTTTACCATCTGGAACAGGCCACTCATTTAATAGCAGTGTATCATTCTGGCTCTGGGTCGTTACTGTGGTTTACCATCTGGAACAGGCCACTCATTTAATAGCAGTGGATTATTCTGGCTCTGGGTCGTTACTGTGGTTTACCATCTGGAACAGGCCACTCATTTAATAGCAGTGTATCATTCTGGCTCTGGGTCGTTACTGTGGTTTACCATCTGGAACAGGCCACTCATTTAATAGCAGTGGATCATTCTGGCTCTGGGTCGTTATTGTGGTTTACCATCTGGAACAGGCCACTCGTTTAATAGCAGTGTATCATTCTGTCTCTGGGTCGTTACTGTGGTTTACCATCTGGAACAGGCCACTCGTTTAATAGCAGTGGATCATTCTGGCTCTGGGTCGTTACTCTGGTTTACCATCTGGAACAGGCCACTCGTTTAATAGCAGTGGATCATTCTGGCTCTGGGTCGTTACTGTGGTTTACCATCTGGAACAGGCCACTCATTTAATAGCAGTGGATTATTCTGGCTCTGGGTCGTTACTGTGGTTTACCATCTGGAACAGGCCACTCATTTAATAGCAGTGGATCATTCTGGCTCTGGGTCGTTACTGTGGTTTACCATCTGGAACAGGCCACTCATTTAATAGCAGTGGATCATTCTGGCTCTGGGTCGTTACTGTGGTTTACCATCTGGAACAGGCCACTCATTTAATAGCAGTGGATCATTCTGGCTCTGGGTCGTTACTGTGGTTTACCATCTGGAACAGACCACTCATTTAATAGCAGTGAGCATGCACCGCTCACCTATGGATCAGTTTTTTTCCATGTATTTCCTGTGTTTAAGGGGTGCACACTTGAATTATGCAGTCTAGACAGAGCAGGTGGCTGCAGGTAGGCCTAGACGGAGCAGGTGACTGCAGGTAGGCCTAGACAGAGGAGGTGGCTGCAGGTAGGCCTAGACAGAGCAGGTGGCTGCAGGTAGGCCTATGCAGAGCAGGTGGCTGCAGGTAGGCCTAGACAGAGCAGGTGACTGCAGGTAGGCCTAGACAGAGCAGGTGGCTGCAGGTAGGCCTAGACGGAGCAGGTGACTGCAGGTAGGCCTAGACAGAGCAGGTGACTGCAGGTAGGCCTAGGCGGAGCAGGTGACTGCAGGTAGGCCTAGACAGAGCAGGTGGCTGCAGGTAGGCCTAGGCAGAGGAGGTGGCTGCAGGTAGGCCTAGACAGAGGAGGTGGCTGCAGGTAGCCCTGGCAGAGGAGGTGGCTGCAGGTAGGCCTAGGCAGAGGAGGTGGCTGCAGGTAGGCCTAGGCAGAGGAGGTGGCTGCAGGTAGGCCTAGACAGAGGAGGTGGCTGCAGGTAGGCCCTGGCAGAGGAGGTGGCTGCAGGTAGGCCCTGGCAGAGGAGGTGGCTGCAGGTAGGCCTAGGCAGAGGAGGTGGCTGCAGGTAGGCCTAGGCAGAGGAGGTGGCTGCAGGTAGGCCTAGGCAGAGGAGGTGGCTGCAGGTAGGCCTAGGCAGAGGAGGTGTCTGCAGGTAGGCCTAGACAGAGGAGGTGTCTGCAGGTAGGCCTAGACAGAGGAGGTGTCTGCAGGTAGGCCTAGACAGAGGAGGTGTCTGCAGGTAGGCCTAGACAGAGGAGGTGGCTGCAGGTAGGCCTAGACAGAGGAGGTGACTGCAGGTAGGCCTAGACAGAGGAGGTGGCTGCAGGTAGGACTAGACAGAGGAGGTGACTGCAGGTAGGCCTAGACAGAGGAGGTGACTGCAGGTAGGCCTAGACAGAGGAGGTGGCTGCAGGTAGGCCTAGACAGAGCAGGTGGCTGCAGGTAGGCCTAGACAGAGGAGGTGACTGCAGGTAGGCCTAGGCAGAGGAGGTGGCTGCAGGTAGGCCTAGACGGAGCAGGTGGCTGCAGGTAGGCCTAGACAGAGGAGGTGGCTGCAGGTAGGCCTAGACAGAGGAGGTGGCTGCAGGTAGGCCTAGACAGAGGAGGTGGCTGCAGGTAGGCCTAGACAGAGGAGGTGACTGCAGGTAGGCCTAGACAGAGGAGGTGGCTGCAGGTAGGCCTAGACAGAGGAGGTGGCTGCAGGTAGGCCTAGACAGAGCAGGTGGCTGCAGGTAGGCCTAGACAGAGGAGGTGACTGCAGGTAGGCCTAGACGGAGCAGGTGGCTGCAGGTAGGCCTAGACAGAGGAGGTGGCTGCAGGTAGGCCTAGACAGAGGAGGTGGCTGCAGGTAGGCCTAGACAGAGGAGGTGACTGCAGGTAGGCCTAGACAGAGGAGGTGGCTGCAGGTAGGCCTAGACAGAGGAGGTGACTGCAGGTAGGCCTAGACAGAGGAGGTGACTGCAGGTAGGCCTAGGCAGAGGAGGTGGCTGCAGGTAGGCCTAGACAGAGGAGGTGGCTGCAGGTAGCCCTGGCAGAGCAGGTGGCTGCAGGTAGGCCTAGGCAGAGGAGGTGGCTGCAGGTAGGCCTAGGCAGAGGAGGTGGCTGCAGGTAGGCCTAGACAGAGGAGGTGTCTGCAGGTAGGCCTAGACAGAGGAGGTGTCTGCAGGTAGGCCTAGACAGAGGAGGTGGCTGCAGGTAGGCCTAGACAGAGGAGGTGACTGCAGGTAGGCCTAGACAGAGGAGGTGGCTGCAGGTAGGACTAGACAGAGGAGGTGACTGCAGGTAGGCCTAGACAGAGGAGGTGACTGCAGGTAGGCCTAGACAGAGGAGGTGGCTGCAGGTAGGCCTAGACAGAGCAGGTGGCTGCAGGTAGGCCTAGACAGGAGGTGACTGCAGGTAGGCCTAGGCAGAGGAGGTGGCTGCAGGTAGGCCTAGACAGAGCAGGTGGCTGCAGGTAGGCCTAGACAGAGGAGGTGGCTGCAGGTAGGCCTAGACAGAGGAGGTGGCTGCAGGTAGGCCTAGACAGAGGAGGTGACTGCAGGTAGGCCTAGACAGAGGAGGTGGCTGCAGGTAGGCCTAGACAGAGGAGGTGACTGCAGGTAGGCCTAGACAGAGGAGGTGACTGCAGGTAGGCCTAGACAGAGGAGGTGACTGCAGGTAGGCCTAGACAGAGGAGGTGGCTGCAGGTAGGCCTAGACAGAGCAGGTGGCTGCAGGTAGACCTAGACAGAGGAGGTGGCTGCAGGTAGGCCTAGACAGAGGAGGTGTCTGCAGGTAGGCCTAGACAGAGGAGGTAGCTGCAGGTAGGCCTAGACAGAGGAGGTGTCTGCAGGTAGGCCTAGACAGAGGAGGTGGCTGCAGGTAGGCCTAGACAGAGGAGGTGGCTGCAGGTAGGCCTAGGCAGAGGAGGTGGCTGCAGGTAGGCCTAGGCAGAGGAGGTGGCTGCAGGTAGGCCTAGACAGAGGAGGTGGCTGCAGGTAGGCCTAGGCAGAGGAGGTGACTGCAGGTAGGCCTAGACAGAGTAGGTGGCTGCAGGTAGGCCTAGACAGAGGAAGTTTTTGTGGTTGCAGTCCTGTTCCACCCTTTATGTTAATGTTTTCATATATGCAAATACACCCAGTGTATTTATGCAAATGAGGCACATATAATTATGTTTATTTTAACACAAAATATAAAATAAATACCTGATACCATTACAAAATGTATATACTGTACATATATGAGTGCAAAAAAAATATGAAATTTGACAATAAATGGAATACCTTAATTACCACCAAAATCCCTGAACTCCATTATTTGTCTGTGCAAGTAAAAAAAATGTATGTGCTATAATTCAGTCTCTACCTGACAGATTTAAAACATGTTAACAGGTTGGAATATCTTCATCCATTGTCCAACTGTTGCCTTTACTAGAATTGTTTTAAAACTTTTTACAATTTGAATGACCAACATTTAGACCACCTCTCCTTTCTTTACCAATGTTCGCTTTATTTATCTTTCTCTCTGCCTCCCAAGCTCACTCCTTCCTTCTTTGCCTTCTCTACCTGTACTCTCTCTCTCTCTCTCTGCCTCCCTTCTCCCTGCCTGTCTTACCCCTTTACCTCTCTTCTCCTTTCTCTCTCTTTCTGCTTCCCTCTCCTCCCCTGTTCTTTCTCTCTATACTTTTCCATTTCTTTCTCTCTTTCTCTTTCAATTCAGTTCGATGCACTTTAATCTTTCATTACCAAAGCAAATACAGAAACATATGAAATGTAATCTCTCTCTCTCTCTCTCTCTCTCTCTCTCTCTCTCTCTCTCTCTCTCTCTCTCTCTCTCTCTCTCTCTCTCTCTCTCTCTCTCTCTCTCTCTCTCTCTCTCTCTCTCTCTCTCTCTCTCTCTCTCTCTCTCTCTCTCTCTCTCTCTCTCTCTCTCTCTCTTTCTCTCTCTCTCTCTCTCTCTCTCTCTCTCTCGCTCTCTCTCTCGCTCTCTCTCCCCCCCCCAGGTGTAAATACTGTGACCGCTCGTTCAGCATCTCCTCCAACCTCCAGCGGCACGTACGCAACATCCACAACAAGGAGAAGCCCTTCAGGTGTCACCTGTGCAACCGCTGTTTCGGCCAGCAGACCAACTTGGACCGCCACCTAAAGAAGCATGAGCAGGAGAACCTGCCCGGTGGGTCCCTGTTCACCTAATGAACCCCCCCCCCCCCCCCCAGATCAGCTGTGTTATACCATAAAATCTAAGTTTAGCAGATATTTTCAAACAACTTATGTCCAAGGCCACCTGTTTTGTAGATTCAGCGATAAATGTCATTATAACCTCAAATGAATGGAAAAGAGACGTGTAGTATAATTTCCAGATCTAAAAACATCTGACAAACATTGGTTTTGGAGTTTAATGTCCCTTTAACATACATGGTTGTTATTCGCAGCCTCAAATAAAATAGCATTTACCTATTTTAATTTTACTGCTGGTGACCGTACTGTAATTGATAACATTGACTATATTGACTACATTAACAGGTACATACTGTACATTAACTTTGACTACAGGGCCTAGTGAAAGTTTACACACTCCTTGCAAAGTTGTCACATTTTACTTCCTTTAAATAAAACCTAAAAAGGGATTAAATTGGATACACAACCTGCTCCACATTTTCAAAGTGAAATTAATAAAAAATAAAAAATGAAAATGTCTTGATTGTGTATGTCTTCACACCACGTAATACTTGGTGGAAGCACCTTACAGCTGAAAATCATTTTGAATAAGATTCTACCAACTCTGCGCAACTGTTAAGGCAACATTATATCCATTGTTTTTGTAAAAATTCCTCAAGCTCAGTAAATTTGGTTGGAATCACTGATGGACAGCAATATGTAAACCTTGTCTCTGATTTTCAAGTAGATTTAACTCAGGATTTAAACGGGACCCCTCAGAAACACTCAAAACCTCTCGGGAATGTGAGTGTCTTTGGCATTATATTTTTTGCAATTGTTCCACTGAAATATAAAACTCCATGCCAGGGTTAGGTATTTAGAACACATGCAGGTGTTCCTCTATCTTTTTACCTGGGCTTTGCTCCTATCATATTTATTTTCATCCTGACAAACAAGCATACCCATAACATGATGCTGCCACCATATTACTTGAAAATACAGAGGGTTTCACTCTGTGATGTGATGTATTTGACCCAAACCTGACTTTTTTTTTTTTTTTAGTTAATTTATTTGCCATGTTGTCTTGCAGTATTACATAAAGATTTTTCAACATAGACCTTTTTACTTTGTCATACCGGCCAGTAATGCGGAGTGAATGCAATGATGGGAAACTTCTGTATTTGCAACTATTGTGGTGGCAGCATCATGGTATGGATAAGCTTGTCACCGGCAAGGATTGGGGAGTTTGCTCGGATCAAAACACATATGAAAGGTAGAACTGTCACGTTCCTGACCTGTTTTCTGTTAATTTTGTATGTGTTTAGTTGGTCAGGGCATGAGTTGGGGTGGGCATTCTATGTTTTGTGTTTCTATGTTTAGGTCAGGTGTAATTAGCCTTATATGGTTCTCAATCAGGGACAGGTGTTTGACGTTTCCTCTGATTGAGAACCATATAAAGGTAGGCTGTTCACACTGTTTGTTGGTGGGTGGTTGTCTTCTGTGTCTGTGTATGTTGCACCACACGGGACTGTTTCGGTTTGTTTGTTCGTTTGTTGTAGTCTGTACCTGTTCGTGCGTTCTTCGTGTTTTATGTAAGTTCTCATAGTTCAGGTCTGTCTACGTTCGTTTGTTATTTTGTAGTTTGTTGAAGTGTTTTCGGTTTTCGTCTTTACTTTAATAAACTTCATTATGTCAAATTATCACGCTGCGCTTTGGTCCAACCCCTACTCCTCCTCTTCGTCCGAAGAGGAGGAGGACAGCCGTTACAAGAACAGCCCCGGTAAAAAGTTACAGGAAAACCTTCTGAAAAATGCTGACCGCAAGGCACTCCGGAGGGTGGTACTCTCAGCCGAACGCACCATTGGGTGCACACTGTCTGGCCTCCAGGACACCTACAACACAGGAAACACTGTGTCACAGGAAAGTCAAGAAGATCTTGAGGGACCTCAGCCACCCGAGCCATGGCCTGTGCTCCCTGATTCTATCACTAAGACACGGGCAGTACAGGAGCATCATGGCTGAACAGATTGGCTAATACCTTCTACCCCTAGAACATTAGGCTGCTGTACAGCCACCACTAGTCACCTCCCCCTGTCCCCCTAATATCTTTTCTTATTATTCTTTCATTCACACCTGCACTGTGGGAGCTCGGAGCTTAAGTATTTCACTGTACACTGCAACTACATCTGCGACTTTGCGCATGTAACTAAATAAACATTGAATCTAATCTGAATACCTAACCCTGGGATAGAGTTGAATTTCTCTTCAGGGCAGTTACATACATTTGAATGCCAAAGACACAGCAGAATGGCTTTCTAAGAGGTGTTGACTGGAACAAGAGGTCCAGCTTCAGTCCTGACTATAAAGGTTTGAATGTTGCTGTCCATCAGTGATTCCCAACAAAATTTACTCAGTTTAACTTCTCTAGGATAGGGGGCAGCATTTTCACGTTTGGATGAAAAGCATACCCAAATTCAACTGCCAGCTACTCATCCCCAGAAGATAAGATATGCATATTGTTAGTAGATTTGGATATAAAACACTCTGAAGTTTCTAAAACTGTTTGAATCATGTCTGTGAGTATAACAAAACTTATTTAGCAGGCGAAACCCCGAGGACAAACCATTCAGATTCTTTTTTTTGAGGTCACTCTCTTTTCTATGGATTTTCATTGGGAATACAGATTTCTAATTGACCTTCTTGCAGTTCCTACCGCTTCCACTGGATGTCAACAGTCTTTAGAAATTAGTTGAGGGTTTTTCCTTTGTGTAATGAAGAAGTATGGCCATTTTGAATCAGGGTCACTTGTTGTGTACTGTTAGATAGAGCGCGTGACCAGAAAGCATGCTACAGATTGTTTTAATCCTGTATTGAACACAGATCATCCCGTCTTCAATTTTATCGATTATTTACGTAAAAAAATACCTAAAGTTGAATTACAAAAGTAGTTTGAAATGTTTTGGCAAAGTTTACAGGTAACTTTTGAGATTTTTTGTAGTCATGTTTCACGAGTTGGAACCGGTGTTTATCTGGATCAAACGCACCAAATAAACTGACATTTTGGATATATATTGACGGAATTAATCGAACAAAAGGACCATTTGTGATGTTTATGGGACATATTGGAGTGCCAACAACTGAAGCTCGTCAAAGGTAAGGCATGAATTATATTTTTATTTCTGCGTTTTGTGTCGCGCCTGCAGGGTTGAAATATGCTTCTCTCTCTTTGTTTACAATGGTGCTAACTCAGATAATAGCATCGTTTGCTTTCGCTGAAAAGCCTATTTGAATTCTGACATGTTGGCTGGATTCACAACCAGTGTAGCTTTAATTTGGTATCTTTCATGTGTGATTTAATGAAAGTTTGATTTTTATAGTAATTTATTTGAATTTGGCGCTCTGCATTTTCTCTGGCTTTTGGCCAAGTGAGACAGTAGCGTCCCGCCTAAACTCAGATTTTTGGATATAAATATGAACTTTACCGAACAAAACATACATGTATTGTGTAACATGAAGTCCTGTGAGTGTCATCTGATGAAGATCATCAAAGGTTAGTGATGAATTTTATCTCTATTTCTGCTTTTTGTTACTCCTCTCTTTGGCTGGAAAAATAGCTGTGTTTTTCTGTGGCTATGTACTGACCTAACATAATCGTTTGGTGTGCTTTCGCCGTAAATCCTTTTTGAAATCAGACATGTTGGCTGGATTCACAACAGGTCTAGCTTTAATTTGGTGTCTTTCATGTGTGATTTCATGAAAGTTGGATTTTTATAGTAATTTATTTGAATTTGGCGCGCTGCATTTTTACTGGCTTTTGGCCAAGTGGGACGTTAGCGTCCCACGTATCCCAGAGAAGTTAACCAATTTTGACAAAAACAATGGAAACACAAGTAACTGCTAAAATAATGGAAACGCAAACATAAAGTGTCTTAATAGGGCGTTGGGCCACCACAAGCAGCCAGAACAGCTTCAATGCACCTTGACCTCTATTGGAGGGATGTGACACCATTCTTCCATGAGATATTCCGCAATTTGGTGTTTTGTTAATGGTGGTGGAAAACGCTGCTTTAGAATCTCTGATAAATGTTCAATTGGGTTGAGATCTGGTGACTGAGATTGCCATGGCATATGGTTTACATAATTTTCATGCTCATCAAACCATTCAGTGACTACTGGTGCCCTGTGAATGGAGGCATTGTCATCCTGGAAGAGACCACTCCCATCAGGATAGAGATGATTCACCATAGGTTGAAGGTGATCACTCAGAATGGCTGTGTATTTATTGGTCTTTGCCTTGACCTCTACGGGGTTGAGTGGACCTAAACCATGACAGGAGAATGCAACCCGCACCATAACAGAGCTGCCAGAACCCACATTTACTCGGGTGTTTTCGTTATTTTGGCAGTTACGTGTACACTGCATTCAGAGAATATTTATACCCTTTGACTTATTCAACATGTCTTTGTTTCACAGCCTGAATTCAAAATGGATGAAATAGATTGGTTTTCTCACTTGATTAAATAGATTGGTTTTCTCACTATACAATGTGGCTGCCATGTTTGAGTAGGCTAAATTAGCTAGCCGCATTTGCTAGCTAAGTAAGTGAAACTGAAAGTTTCTCCTTCATTTTGGAAGAAAGGAATTTGTTCAAAACTGTTCCACTGTTGTCTTTCTCTCTCTTTGAGTCAACTACACACCACATGTTATACACTGCAGTGCTAGCTAGCTGTAGCTTATGCTTTCAGAACTAGATACATTCTCTGATCCTTTGATTGGGTGGACAACATCTCAGTTCATGCTGCAAGAGCTCTGATAGGCTGGAGGACCCCCCCCCCCCCCCCCCGGAAATTGTAATTACTGTGTAAGTCTATGGAAGGTAGTGAGAATGAGCCTCCTGGGTTTTGTACTGAGGAGGACAGAAACTAGCTGTCCTCCGGCTACACCATGGTGCTACCCTACAGAGTGTTGTTGAGGCTACTGTAGACCTTCACTGCAAAACAGTCTGTTTTCATCAATTATTTGGTGACAATATATTTACTTTAGTTTTAACTAAAATGGATCACTTTTTAAATGTTTGACTATTTTTCACAGAGGAGGATGGTCCTCCCCTTCCTCCTCTGAGGAACCTCCACTGGTGTGAATACTTTCTGAAGGCACTGCATGTT
This sequence comes from Salvelinus namaycush, assembly GCF_016432855.1. Taxonomy (NCBI): domain Eukaryota; kingdom Metazoa; phylum Chordata; class Actinopteri; order Salmoniformes; family Salmonidae; genus Salvelinus; species Salvelinus namaycush. The sequence continues at coordinate 6,343,582 of NC_052322.1, read as the reverse complement.
GCCCTAAGTGTTATGCAGAGTTGATAGAATGTTATTAAAAATTATTTACAGCTGTAATTTCCGCCAAAGTTACTTCCACAAGGTAATAACTGTGGCATGTGAAGACAGACACAATCAAGACAAAGTTCTATACTTTTTCTTTCCCTTGTGGAGCAGATTGTGTTGATGTGTAGGAAAAAGAATCTAATGTAATCCTTTTTAGTTTTTTTAAGGCAGCAAAATGTGACAACTGTGCAAGGGGTGAGTAGACTTTAACTAAACACGTTACGCATCTCATCGAGTGTAGTCCCCTATTCCTGCTGTTGATTATAGCTTTATATGCTGTTACTAACGGTTGTGTGTGTGTGTGTGTGTGTGTGTGTGTGTGTGTGTGTGTGTGTGTGTGTGTGTGTGTGTGTGTGTGTGTGTGTGTGTGTGTGTGTGTCTGTTTGCGTGTGTGTGTGTGTGTGTGTGTGTGTCTCTCTCGCTTACAGTGAGTGAACACTCTGGGATCCTCTCCAACCTAGGAACCAACATTTCCTCTCCCAACTCCGAGACAGATCACCTTTTAGATGAGAAAGAGGACTCTTACTTCTCGGAAATCCGCAACTTCATTTCCAACAGCGAGATGAACCAGGCATCCAGCTCCACAGACAAGAGGTAGGGGTAACACATGCACACACACACACACACACACACACACACACACACACACCCCTGTGTTAGCCGGTGGAGTTAAAGCCAAGGTATTAGCTCGGGGCGTCTTAAAAGTTACTCATCATTACATGAGTGTTGTTCACAGAATCACTTCCGTTTACATACCTTACTACACACATAAACACCCAAATACATTTAACTCACATTGATCGTTTTTGATGTACATTTGGCTTCTAGGGAGTATACTATACAGTTATTGGGGTGTCACTCTGCCCTCCTGACAGAACTAACTCTGCTCCCCTGTCAGATGTTGCTCAAACAGGCTTTAGGGGGAGTACAGTACAGTAAGCACAGTACAGCCCCCAGTGCCCCCTCCTCTACTCTGCCTGTTCTCAACGACTCATTTCACCTCAACTGAAATAAACCGCCCAGGCTGTTCCACTATAACCAAGGCCATGTTTACCTGCTCTCCTCTCCTCTACAGACTGAAGCATCACCAGCCTATAGTCTATGGCCCTGCAGTTCCAGGTAGTGCTAGAGGCTAGCAGGGTCATGTTCATTAATGCACACTGCAGCAAATGTTTTGCACCCGGGAAATGAAAACAAGCGTTTCTTACTGGACACGTTTCTTATAGTCCCTCCCTCCCTATTTCAGTCCGTTTTCTTCAGTGTGGTGTCTAATAAATACGACCCAGGTTCCAAGGCAGTGGTTCCAAGGCAGTAGCTCTGACAGATGTGTGGGGGGAAATATGCAAGCTGTGTTCTCCAATAAGCCCCAGGGAAACAAGTTGGATTCTTTAGATGTCAAGTAATGGTTCCTCCTTGATTTCGCTGACCCGTCTTCATGCCGGTAACAGAGGGCTGCTTGTTTTTCTATTTGTCTCCGACTCTGTCTTTCTCCCGCTCCTCTCTGTCTTTCTCCCGCTCCTCTCTGTCTTTCTCCCCATCTCACTCTTCTTCTTTGTCTCTGTCTTTTCTCTGTCTGTCTTTCTATCTCTTTCGATCCCTGTCTCTCTTTCTTTCATGTCCCCCCCCCCCTCTCCTCCCTGGTCAGTAGACAAGAGACATAAAAGCCAACAGAGCTCAAGGGTAATTTAGCCCCTCTGCCATCTGGGATCAATAGTGCAGAACCATCCAGAATATGCAAGCCTGGCATTTTAATATCTGTAATTCAAAATAAGTGCTCTGCTTTCTGTCTGTCACAGACACGCTCACATGCATACACACACACATGCATGTACGCACACACACATCACTCCCCCCCCAATGAACACAGACACACAGCTGTGTGTATGCCTATCTGTGCACTCATGCGTCTCCTCTCCACAAAGGGTTTGTTAACTAAGTCAAGTTGGTCTAGTCACTTGTCTCACTCTATTGTGTTTCTCTCCTCTGGACACTGTCTAGCCTGTGAGGTAGGGTGCTGATCGAGATAGCTGGAGCTTTGTGTATGGGGCACAAAACAGTGTGTGTGAAGGAGGGGACTGGGACAGTGGAAGAGATTGTAAGGGGCAGAGACAGTAGAAAAGTGTGTATGGGGGGCGGGTAGAGCTGGATGGGGCGTTTCTTCCCTCAAAAGTTGTGGGGTGGTGGCTGAGGCATTTATCTACGAGATAAAACGGATGGACCTACAGTGGTTCCTCCTTTTAAAAGTTGCGAGCTTACACCACGGGACCCACATCACGGTTTCATTGCTTCAGACCACCACAAGGGGGAGTTAGAGCACTCATCACTTTGTCACCAAAGCCCCATATACTACCCACCACTGCGAACTGTATGCTCTAGTTGGCTGGCCCTCGCTTCATATTCGTCGTCAAACCCACTGGCTCCAGGTCATCTATAAGTCCTTGCTAGGTAAAGCCCCGCCTTATCTCAGCTCACTGGTCACCATAGCAGCACCCACCTGTAGCACGCGCTCCAGTAGGTATATTTCACTGGTCACCCCCAAAGCCAATTCCCCTTTGGCCGCCTTTCCTTCCAGTTCTCTGCTGCCAATGACTGGAACGAATTGCAAAAATCACTGAAGCTGGAGACTCACATCTCCCTCACTAACTTTAAGCACCAGCTGTCAGAGCAACTCACAGATCACTGCACCTGTACATCGCCCATCTGTAAACAGCCCATCCAACTACCGCATCCCCATACTGTTTGTTTTTTTGCTCCTTTGCACCCCAGTATCTCTACTTGCACATTCATCTTCTGCACATCTATCACTCCAGTCTCTATTACTCCAGTGTTTAATTGCTAAATTGTAATTATTTCGCCGCTATGGCCTATTTATTGCCTTACCTCCCTTATCTTACCTCATTTGCACACACTGTATAGATACTTTTATTTTATTTTATCTATTGTGTTATTGAGTGTATGTTTTGTTTATTCCATGTGTAACTCTGTGTTGTTGTTTGTGTCACACTGCTTTGCTTTATCTTGGCCAAGTCGCAGTTGTAAATGAGAACTTGTTCTCAACTAGCCTACCTGGTTAAGGAGAAGTTTATCTAAAGTTCCATGTAAAACAATTGTATCTTTTATCAATGTTTATTATGAGTATTTCTGTAAATTGAATTCTGCTCCCTGCAAAATCACTGGATGTTTTGGAGGCAAAACATTACTGAACATAACTAAGATTTTTGGATATAAATATGAACTTTATCGAACAAAACATACATGTATTGTGTAACATGAAGTGTCATCTGATGGAGATCAAAGGTTAGTGATTCATTTTATCTCTATTTCTGCTTTTTGTGACTCCTCTCTTTGGCTGGAAAAATGGCTGTGTTTTTCTGTGACTAGGTACTGACCTAACATAATCAGATGGTGTGCTTTCGTCGTAAAGCCTTTTTGAAATCGGACACTGTGGTGGGATTAACAACACGTTTATCTTTAATGGTGTAAAATACTTGTATGTTTGAGGAATTTTAATTATGAGATTTCTGTTTGAATTTGGCGCCCTGCACTTTCACTGGCTGTTGTCAAATCTCAGCCATAAGAAGTTAATGCAACCGCTGTGTCAGATTTCAAAAAAACTTTACAGAAAAAGCACACCATGCAATAATCTGAGTACAGCGCTCAGAGACCAAAACAAGCCATACAGGTACCCGCCATGTTGTGGAGTCAACAGAAGTCAGAAATAGCATTATAAATATTCACTTACCTTTGATGATCTTCATAAGAATGCACTCCCAGGAATCCCAGTTCCACAATAAATGTTTGTTTTGTTCGATAACGTCCATAATTTATGTCCAAATACCTCCTTTTTGTTCGGGCGTTTAGTTACAAAATCCAAATTGATGACACGCAGGCTAGACGAAAAGTCAAAAAATTCCATTACAGTTCGTAGAAACATGTCAAACGATGTATAGAATCAATCTTTAGGATGTTTTTAACATAAATCTTCAATAATGTTTCAACCGGAGAATTCCTTTGTCTTTAGAAAGGAGAAGGAACGCAGCTACCTCTCACGGGGGTGCGCCTGAGTGAGCTCGTGGCACTCTGCCAGACCCCTGACTCAATCAGCTCTCATTCCCCCCTCCTTCACAGTAGAAGCATCAAACAAGTTTCTAAAGACTATTGACATCTAGTGGAAGCCTTAGGAGGTGAAAAATGACCCCATAGACACTGTATATTGGATAGGCAAACCTACAAACCTCAGATTTCCCACTTCCTGGTTGGATTTTTTTCACAGGTTTTTGCCTGCCATATGAGTTCTGTTATACTCACAGACATCATTCAAACAGTTTTAGAATCTTCTGAGAGTTTTCTATTCAAATCTACTAATAATATGCATATCTTAGCTTCTGGGACTGTGTAGCAGGCAGTTTACTCTGGGCACCTTATTCATCCAAGCTACTCAATACTGCCCCCAGCCATAAGAAGTTTTAAATAAAGGTGAAATATTTATTTAGTTTTTAATTATGCATTTGGGTCCCAAGGTTTTTAAATGAGCAATCATATAGAGCGGTTCCAATGACGAATTTGATGCGAGCCACCCATCCCTGGTGACTTTCTCTAACAAAGATGGCTGACAAAACATTACGGGGAAGCAGATGTAAGTAGTAATGTCATAACGTGTCAAACTAAAAATGGACAATTTAGAGGAATATGTTAATGTAGAGACAAACGATTGTGCATATTTTTTTGTCATAAAGTTAATTTACGAAAATCGCGATTTAGCAAGTTAACTGACTAGCCAGCTAGCTAGCTGGTGTTATGACATCAGTACAGTATGACCTTGTAATTCATGTTATTTAATGTTTTAGGGACTCCTGAGGAAACCCGCAAACCGGGCTGTCGTCTTGGGAAACAGTGGATGTAAAGAATCGAGCTAGCTAAAGCATTTACTACAAATTGAATGTACATTTGTGTAAGCTTGCCTTGCAATGCAGCTGAAGTAACATAGCTAGCTAACTATTTACTTGCTTATTGTGTAGTGGAGGATAAAAAGAACTGTATGCCTATGGATGTGTAGCTAGCTACAGTAAGTAGTCGATCTGTGTATGGACCCTAAAACGTTTGGTATGAATATTAGTTCAGAACCTATCTATGAACCTCAGCTATCATAGTTGTTGTATCACCTTCAAGTCTGAATGGCATTAATGAAGCCTATGGATTGAGTAGAATATAATACCTTTGTGCCAAGGATGCAAGTCCTATTTACATGTACTGTAGTTATTTCTACACATGATATTCCCACATTGTAGCCTGTACATTTAATATATTCACTGATCATGTACTCTTCCATGGCAAATAAAGGTGCGGTTCAGGTATGAATTTCTGTGAGACATTCTTTTTCAGTCAGATCCAATACCAGGTGTATCAAACTCCATTCTTTGAATGATATTGTGTCTGCATGTATGTATTACAATTATACACTTCAACAGTGTTTACCACTCCTGCTCCTGGGACATCAATGATTACACATTGTAACTATGCAATAGACTAGAAATATGATTTGTAATTCATATATACAGAATAAAAAACCTATGCATATCTAACTCCCTTCATCTGCATTAATCTGAGGACACAGGATAGTATTTCAATGAGATACTTAATTTCACAAGTGGAGAATGTGAAACGCTTTATTGAAAGCAGTTCATTATCCAGGTGTTATAAATACATGCATTATAATTATGATAATTGTCATATTCTGTTATAAGTTCAATCTGCACTTCAATGCACATATGGTGTGCATTATAAAATGAGAAAGAAAGACGAGGTGGGGAGAGAGGTAAGAACAGAGGCAGATAGCATATGATTAATGAATTACAGTGCTACCCTAATATTCTCTAGCGGTGTCTCCTAACCAGCGTTGGGACCCCAGTTGGCCCGAAGGTTATCTTAAGAGCGGGTGAAGTGGCGATGACGGGAACTGGCTTCCTCTCTCACATCAAAACATACATGCAGACGAGAGACAGATGGATAGAGAGAGAGCATGATTAAGCCTTGTTTTTTTTATTCTAACACTGTCAGTCATCATAATCATCAGGAGGTGAAATGCAAAACTGACCTTGGATCATTAACTCTGGGACTACTACATCTCTATCTGCATTTCAATGTAAAGCATCTCTTTAATAATAGTTCCTGTTGATCTGACCTCTCACCTATGATCATGCTGTGCCCTCTGTGTCAGCCAATTCAGATGCGGGAGGGGTTCACCAACACAGCTGATATAACCTAGAGGATTTAGGGAGAAGGATGGAGTGAAGGAGAGAGTCTGTTATTGTGTGCGTATGGTCTCACCTGGTGTCCACACTAAGTGGCCAAAGAGTACTTTATGCTGAAAAACAGACTCATGAGGACAAACAATAGAAGATAATGTCATTATTCGACTTTTACATTACCAGATCACAAATTAATATCAAATCACATTTATTTATATAGCCCTTCTTACATCAGCTGATATCTCAAAGTGCTGTACAGAAACCCAGCCTAAAACCCCAAACAGCAAGCAATGCAGGTGTAAATACCACTTGAAGCTTGATGATGACTTGATCATTTGAATCAGCTGTGTAGTGCTAAGGCAAAAACTAAAATGTGTACAGGTGTTTGGAGCATTCCGATATGCCACAGCTGGTGAGGTGTCAGGTTCACCTCTGTACTTAAAGGGTGATTATTCCAACTCTGTGAAATGCTGCAGATCTGCACGCAGATGAGGTAGGAACACATATCCCACACAGAAGAGGTGGATAGAATTCGGCGGGTCAAGGTTTCCTTCTTCCTCCAAACTGCATGTGAGACAGGTTCCATGTACAAGACCGACAGAGAGGAAGAGAGAAAAAGAACACAGAACAGTTTAATTACCTGGTTATGGACACTTTTGCCAGGAATAAAGCTTCCTCGGACAGTGAACATCTGGCAATATCTACATTTTCAACCCCTTGATCAGCTCACACTCTGAAAGTAAAGAAAATTGCTTATTTTTTGTAAATATGAAAATAATAACTGAGATGAACGTTCAATCTAAAGCAGCAGATGTCATTTTCAGGATACGTCAATACAGCACAGAAAGCTTAACAGCAGACATGTTATTGTGGTTGTTCATTAGGTGATGGGAAATATGCAATATCTATACAAAATAATATACTCACCTTCCTTGAAAATCCATCTATACCACCAAATGAGACAATGTTGTATCTTGAAATAAAGCACTGGAATTAAAAGTGAAATGTTTCACCTATTAACCTGCTTCATTATTTATGTATTACCAGTTGATGAAGATCAACTCCAGTTTCATACATCATTGAATATTTGTCTTGGAATAAGTAAGATTAAAAAAGTTAAAATAACTTCTTAGATTTGATGGAGACATTATACATCTTAGTACCTTATCAATTTATGATTTGTATCATTGTGGACGAGAGACAGGGGTGCAGGAACAGAGTATTTCTGCAGAGCAATGCAACGAAGTTGGATCATTCCGGCAATGATACCTGCACCATCTACACGCTGCAAAGACTCTTCGCAATTGTACATGATGGCCCATTGCTCTGAGACTTCCTTTGACCATGCTAAAGCCTGCATGGGGCATCCTTGCCTTAATGGCCCTGACTTTCTGGTCTAACTCTTCATCTGACATATCAGAATTCCCTGACAGACATATTGTGTTCTTTCATCCTTCTGTAAACAAAGCTAACCGCTAACACTGTCATGAAGTATGATTATTTATCGACTATGAAACAAATAGGACATGGCCTGCTTATGAGTTGCCATGAAAAAAAGTTAGATGAATTCAACTGAAAATGGCGAGAACAGGCGTTCGTAGCTAAATGCTTTTGGTTAGCTTGAGAATAATAATTGCATGATTTATCATTCTACGGTATGTATGTATGTAATATAGTAGAATGTTATGAACCAACACTGAATCGTAGGAGCTAACTACTAGCTATGTAACGTTAGAAGTTGGACCGAAGAATGCCCAGTGCTGCTTACCTGAGATGCCATCATCACACAGTCCTTCTTCGTAGGTGTCCGCTATGACTTCCTTTATGTCGGAGAAAAAGGCTGAACAGTATTGGTTGTAGCCAAACTGACACTCAAAAAATTGTCAAAATGGAGGGTGGTTTATAGGGAAATTAAATTGGTTTTGTTTTCAAATACATTTTTTGTTCTCAAAATATTTTTGGGGAATAAAAAGCATAACGTTTTGCGCTCCAAATATTTGATTGCAAAACATTTTTTTTTACTTTGAAGCCTATTTTTTGTTTTCAGAACAATTCGTTTTGATCAAATTTTTGGGGGGGCTTTTGGCTCTCGGCAAAAAGACATCCATTTGTTGCAAGTTGAGGAGAGGGGCTAATAGCTGAATAGACTATTCAACCTTTACTAAAGAATAGTCTAATAGACAAGCTAGGTGTGAAACCCCCCCGTCCTATCACAGACCAGATTTGCCTTAACGACCAAGGGGGAGTTAGAGCACTGATTATGCTTTTGGGTCCCAATGCACTACTGTCTCTAACTGACTATGAATGGGCAATATAAACCAAAGAATAAACTGGAAATTGTGCATGACTTCAAATGAAACAAGCAGGAAGCAGGTTTCGAACCCTCAACCTTCTTGCCTGAAGTCCAGCGCGCTATCGACAGTGCACCAAAAGCATGCTTAAGCCGCAGAGTTGATAGAGCACATCTTCGCGGTAGCTTGCTACTCAATGTAATAAATAAATTACTTTTCAAATAAGTTACCTTACATGTTATGTTGGCTGACAATTTGTTAGCTACGCTGTCCTTAAGAACCACATACCGGTACATACTGCTGTAATGATATGCTATGTTAGCTATCTAATTACCCAACGTTTATTGACTTGGTTATTCCAGTCATTCTTAGCTTAGCTAAATGGTATAGTCGTTGTGCGTTCTCAATGGACATTCGGGTGATTTCGTAAATTCGCTCTGGCTATCTACGCCGATTTCAGAGCACTCTCGTCTGTGTACCAGAGCACAGATTAATGAATTTACGAGAGCTCAACACCCGTTGAATATGGCCGGTGTCAGTAAACGTCGGCAAAAAAGCCGAATTATTAAATTGTTTCCCGCAGCACAGTTAGTCACCAACGCTCTGGTTAACACGAAAACTGCCTAACCAGCTCTGCTAGGGTGAGTAAAATGGTCAGAGTGGTCTCACTTGTGTCTGGAAGTAGCTAGCAAGCTAGCCAACGTTAGCTTGAGTGCTTGACTGCCTCGGCCCGAACGTTCAGTGTGCGCTCCGAGAGCGAAACTTTCTGAATTTACCCAGAGGGTTTTGCATTTTTCATGGAATAGAAACACCATAATAATAATCAAATGAATTAAGCAAGTACCAGTCAAAATTTTGGACACACCTACTCATTCCAGGATGTTTCTATATTTTTACTATTTTCTACATTGTAGAATAAAAAACACATATGGAATCAGTTAAGAACTCATTCTTATTACAAGGACAGCCTACTCCTTCCTCCCCGTCGGGGGATTGAACCCCGGTCTTCCGCGTATCTGCAATATGGAAGACTATCAAATGCTTCTCAAAGATGCCCTCTGGTGGTCAAACTAGCAATAACTTGCAGTAACAGAAAAAACGGCTGAGAATGAAATGACATGCCACAGAATGCTGCAGCAGCACACAAGGTGTGCCGCAGTACGACAACTTTTAAAGGAGGAACCACCGTAGGCCGCTAACACAAACATACTGCTGATGTGTTTAGACTAAGTGACAAAATGGAGGGCTCTGCGTCAGAGCCGTGCTTGTCTCCCTACACCCCCCCCCCCCCCCCCCCCCCCTTACACACAGCCCATGCCAATTTGATTATAGGATATTTAATCTAGATTGATAAAGGAGAACAGCCCCCCCAGACACCCCTCTGTCCCACTTGCTCCCAGAAAGTACCCCGTCTAGTTTGATAAATGTCCATCTGCCCTCCGCTCTGTGGCAGTGGCTTCTCGGAGGGCTCACCCTGAGGAAATTACATCATGAGGCATTAAGCTGCGGAGACCAGGGGGCTTAAAAATGTGAAGGGCGGCAGGTTGCTGATGGCTTGTTTGCAGAGCAGACCCCCTCCCCACACACACACACACATCCACAGCCTCTAGAATTGGGGCCCGAGCGAGCCCTTTGAGCTTGGCCCTCTTGTCCAGTATGCTTCTTAGGAATTAGCCAGTTAATCATTCAGCTCCGTTTCTCGCCGATTGTCAACACGCATGTTTGTTTGCTTGGACTGGGGCTCTGCTCGCTGTCAACAGAGCTCCTGACAGCTTAGTTATGGCTCTGAAAAGTATGACTATTGACAGATAGACAAACAGCAGGGATGCCTGGCCAGTGGCCCACTGAGGCAGGTAGGGCAGTGGGCCTATAAATCCCAATCAAAGTCCTAATGGAGGTGAGGTGGGCTGGGGGAAGGCCCTCGTCCCCCCTGTCTCCTCTCCCTCATCTGCGCTCGTCTGGCCAAGACAGAATGGGTGGGAACAGTAAACAGTAAGTCTAAATTGGCTGGGTTTGATGACCAGTTCTTTCACATCAGTGCAGATGAAGGAAAGGAAGCACAGAGAGAAAACGGCCTTAGACTATTTGGATGCAAATTATATTGCTCCACAGATTACACCCAATGAGGGTTTCATATAAAACAAGACATTTTAAGGAGAAAATACTGGACATTTTGGGGTGTATAAATGAATGGAACACATTTTTGGAAACTATGAATAAAGAGCAAAATCAATACAATATATAAATGTACAGACACTGACCTCGCGGTTCTCGTTGTTGCAGGTCAGAACTTGCGGAGGAGGAGCGTCTGTCGAGCCACGGCCTGTCCAGCTCCCGGGGGCTAGAGGAGGAGGAGGGAGACGATGAAGAGGAGGAAGAAGGCAGCCTGACGGAGAAATCTCAGGACGAAGCGCCCGAATCCCCCTCCCCGATCAGCATGGTCACACCGGGGGCGTACGAAGACGAAGAGGAGGAGGAAGCCACACCGTTGGCTATAAGCTACGAACACACCCGCAGGTATGTCTTGTCTGGCAGAATAAAAGCTTTTTTACAGACACAAATTCCTGTCTAATAGACAACAGACATAGTTGCGGACACAACTACAGGTATGTTTTGCCTGTTACAGACTTCTGACCAAGTTAGACACAACTACCACCGTCAGACCCGCAGGTAGTGGTAGAATACAGACATACTGTAGGGACAGACACAACTACAGACAAAGTCATGCAGTCACATACAGCACCACCACACCTTCACAAACAAACCCACCCAATCACAACGGCCACCCCTGTCTCCTCCCATTCCAACTAACACGACTTATACAGTTTAATATAGCATGATCTGCCCTCTCTATGATGGCAGTACAATGAGTTCAATGAGAGATAGATGGTGATAAAGAGTGTTGGGATGCAGATAGAACTCTCACAGTCCCATTCCATTGCCACCTGTCTGTCTGTCTCTATCAGTGTCGGTCAGTGTTGTACCTGTCTCGAGACCACATATTGAGTGTCTCGGTCTTGTCTTGGTGTCAGGAAGATTTTACTTGGTCTTGACTCGGTCTCGGACAGCCAAGACCAGCGGAGTAAAAAATAAATAAAAAATAAAAAAGATCAGCTTCCATTCATTCATTTCATAAAACCGCTTCTCCAGGCAAAAAAAAAATACACGTTTCTACAGCTGCACCATTGAGAGCATCCTGACGGGTTGCATCACTGCCTGGTATGGCAACTGCTCGGAGTCTGACCGCAAGGCACTACAGAGGGTAATGCGTACAGCCCAGTACATCACCAAGGCCAAGCTTCCTGCCATCCAGGACCTCTATACCAGGCGGTGTCAGAGGAAAGCCCTAAAATTGTCAAAGACTCCAGCCAACCTAGTCATAGACTGTTCTCTCTGCTACCACACAGCAAGCGGTACCAGAGCGCCAAGTCTAGGTCCAAGAGGCTTCTAAACAGCTTCTACCTCCATGCCATAAGACTCCTGAACATCTAATCAAATGGCTACCCAGACTATTTGTATTCCCCCCCAATAACTCCACCTACATGTACATATTACTTCAATTACCTTGACTAACCAGTGACCCCACACATTGACACTGTACCGGTACCCCCTGTATATAGCCTCGCTATTGTTATTTTACTGCTGCTCTTTAATTATTTGTTACTTTTATTCATTTTTTTCCTTCCCTTTTTCTTTCTTAAAACTGTATTGTTGGTTAAGGGCTTGTAAGTAAGCATTTCACCTGTTGTATTCAGAGCATGTGACAAATAAAATTTGATTTGATTTGAAATACATACACTCCTTTCTTAACATGAATATCTTATCGTCTACTGAAACCTGGGATTCCTACTTTACCCGTAACATTACTGTATGTATATTTATTATGGATCTCCATTAGTTCCTGCCAAGGCAGCAGCTACTCTACCTGAGTTATACAATTTTAGAAATATGACAATACATTCAGATTTCACAACACACCACTAGGCTACCTGCCGCATGCCCCCTGCCCCATCTCCCCTTACTAATAGTGAGTGTGCAACTTTCCAACAATTTTCCCCACTCTTCCTTACCAGTGAGTCAAGGAAATTTGAACAAAGTTCGAAAATAGTTCTACAACTGTCCTTTACCTTAGTTGAAAACTATTTTCAAACTTTGTTCGAATTTCCTTGACTCACTGGTAAGGAAGAGTGGGGAAAATTGTTGGAAAGTTGCACACTCACTATTAGTAAGGTGAGATGCGGCAGGTAGCCTAGTGGTTAGAGCGTTGGGCCAGCAACTGAAAGGTTGCAAGATCAAATCCCTGAGCTGACAAGGTAAGAATCTGTCGTTCTGCCCCTGAACAAGGCAGTTAACCTACTAGGCTGTCATTGTAAATAAGAATGTGTTCTTAACTGACTTGCCTAGTTAAATAAAAAACCTGTTTGCGCAGTGTTGAGCCTATTGGGCCATCAGTGTGTAACAGGATCTTGATGCTGAATGGACAGCAAATTGTATTACCAGCACACTCAAGTATGTCAAAGAGTGCACTTTCTGTGAAACACAAAGGGCCAGTAGGCATTGTCTATACTCACTTCTTAATCCCTACTGTTGAGTATCAAAGAAATGATGCACAAAATAGCCTACACAATCGCAAAGCACATGAAATATATTCATGCGCACCGCACAAATAGCCTAGTTTCAGGAATAGCAGCAAGAGCAAAAGGTTGTAGCATCAAAAGATTGTAGCATGGAGCAGCTCACTGAAGAATGACATCGGTAGCTGGTAGGTAGGAAAGATTTTCAACTTATATCTACCAGTAAACGCTAGCTAAGGCAACAATGGGTATGCAAAGCTATTGAAGGAAATGCACCCTGTGTGAAAAGTCCTATGTTTTCCTATAGATTTTTCAGATGTACACTCTCAAAATTACCCCAAAACAATTATTATAATAATCCTTAAACCACTTAAAAATATATATTTTTGAAGGGTGTAGTTGCCCTTTAATTCAATTGAGCAAAACAAATGCCCTCCCCATTGATACAAATCAGCATTATATCATTCTATCAGGTCGGCCTACATTATGTTCAACATTTAATTGGGAAGGGTTTTTGGGAAAGCCCTTCCAAAACCAAGACGATAGACCAACCTTTTTCATACAGGACACACTTCTCCAGGCACCACTACACCACTGCATAGGGCCGATGGAAAGACAGCAGTCACACACAGCATGATGTTAAAGCATCACTACACCACTGCATAGGGCCAATGGAAAGACAGCAGTCACACACAGCATGATGTTAAAGCACCACTACATAGGGCCGATGGAAAGACAGCAGTCACACACAGCATGATGTTAAAGCATCACTACACCACTGCATAGGGCCAATGGAAAGACAGCAGTCACACACAGCATGATGTTAAAGCATCACTACACCACTGCATAGGGCCAATGGAAAGACAGCAGTCACACACAGCATGATGTTAAAGCACCACTACACCACTGCATAGGGCCGATGGAGAGACAGCAGTCACACACAGCATGATGTTAAAGCATCACTACACCACTGCATAGGCCGATGGAAAGACAGCAGTCACACACAGCATGATGTTAAAGCACCACTACACCACTGCATAGGGCCGATGGAGAGACAGCAGTCACACACAGCATGATGTTAAAGCATCACTACACCACTGCATAGGGCCGATGGAGAGACAGCAGTCACACACAGCATGATGTTAAAGCACCACTACACCACTGCATAGGGCCGATGGAGAGACAGCAGTCACACACAGCATGATGTTAAAGCACCACTACACCACTGCATAGGGCCGATGGAAAGACAGCAGTCACACACAGCATGGTGTTAAAGGATAAGCAAAATACGCCAGTAGGTCACAATCATAAGAATACAAAAACACAACCATTAGGCTAGCCATTTCCCAATACAAAAACACAACCATTAGGCTAGCCATTTCCCAATACAAAAACACAACCATTAGGCTAGCCATTTCCCAATACAAAAACACAACCATTAGGCTAGCCATTTCCCAATACAAAAACACAACCATTAGGCTAGCCATTTCCCAATACAAAAACACAACCATTAGGCTAGCCATTTCCCAATACAAAAACACAACCATTAGGCTAGCCATTTCCCAATACAAAAACACAACCATTAGGCTAGCCATTTCCCAATACAAAAACACAACCATTAGGCTAGCCATTTCCCAATACAAAAACACAACCATTAGGCTAGCCATTTCCCAATACAAAAACACAACCATTAGGCTAGCCATTTCCCAATACAAAAACACAACCATTAGGCTAACCATTTCCCAATTCAAATGTACAACCATTAGGCTAACCATTTCCCAATACAAAAACACAACCATTAGGCTAACCATTTCCCAATTCAAATGTACAACCATTAGGCTAACCATTTCCCAGTTCAAATGTACCGTCATTAGGGTAGCCATTTCCCAATACAAAAACACGACCATTAGGCTAGCCATTTCCCAATTCAAATGTACAACCATTAGGCTAGCCATTTCCCAATTCAAATGTACAACCATTAGGCTAACCATTTCCCAATTCAAATGTACAACCATTAGGCTAATCATTTCCCAATTCAAATGTACAACCATTACTTAACATTGTGTTTAGCACACAAAGTAACCGGTGATGTAAAGTTTAAATGCAACAATGTTTCACACACGTAAGTTATTTTCAAAGAGATGGCTAACAACAGCATGCGAGCTGCAATAAACAACTCAGTTCCATTCACCAGATGATGATCATTTGAAATGTAACTTCTTGTTGAAAGTTATTCTTGAAAAGGTACAAGCTAACAAATTAGCAACAACACCTTTTTGATAACAGCTGCTGCAAACTAGCCTACAACAAAAATTAGCTAGGTAGACCGTGGGGAAACTATTGCTCGCTATTGGAGAGTGGCCTGTTGGCCTTTGAGAAAGCAAATGTTTCCATACGTTTTTGTAAAAATGGTCCCACCCTTTGCAAGTCAATGTGATTGGTTGATTCCACTGTCACTCCAAAATGTTGCCCTAAAACAGTAAAATGGCAGATGCCTTCTATCAAGCATCTGATGGCCTAGCCAATGGCTGAATTAGCTAGCTAGACTTATTTCCCCAGAAACCACCAAAGAAAATTCCTGATTAGATATTTTTTCTCTTCGGTGTTAACCCTTTACTTCCTAACTAAAACTGAATAGATTGATTCAGAACATAATTGAAAATAATAATATCATTATTATTATTTGTAGTATTTTATAAAGCCTTTCACTGAAAGCAGTGTTCCCCACTGTGTTTGGGTTAGTAATACTTTGTAGAGTGGCTCTATTTGCCTTCAGCATACATTTTTTCACCATTCTGGATGTCTAAAGAATTCATATGTTCTTCTGAAATATTATCACAGAAATACTGGTGTCGGTACTTTACCATCTCTCACCACACTGAGAATGGTTAGCTCCTTGGTTAAGCATTTTAGTGCCGGCTTTCCCTTTTGATGCACAAAACCGGTGAGGAAAACCATCATGCCCTTTGCAGGTTCTCTAGTGGGGTTTCAGTCAAGTTGGTTTTCAGCGGTAGTAGTGTGAACTGTTTTCAGACAACAACTCCATACCATCTATCCCATTCGTCCGTCTCCATCCATCCGTCCATCCATCTGTCCCCCATGCATGCACCATCGAAAGTCCATCCATCGAGTTACAAGATAGTATTGGTTAGGCTAACTGAGGGCAACCCCCCCTCCCTCACTGCGCCTTCCCCTTCCTCCTCCACAACCTCTCCTTCCCCCGTCCCTCTCTTTATCCCTCCCTCCCCCTGTCTTCTCTCTTTACTTACTCCGTCATCCCCTCTCCTCTCACCTTACCCCTCCCCTTTATCCTGCCTCCCTGCTCTTCCCCTCCCCTTCCCCCGGTGCTGCTGCAGGTGTATAGAGGAGGACGGTGGGCTGTTAGACCTGGAGGCCCTACCCAGCTTCCCCAACGGTCTGGACCTGCATAAGTCCAACAACGGCGAGGAGCCCCCCTTTGATGTTAAAGTCATTTTTAACACCGCCTCACTCGAGTCAGAAGCCCTGAAAGAGACTCTGTACAGACATGCTAAAACTCAGGTAGGTGGACTCCCGTATAAAAAGAGAGAGGGAAGGGGGATACCTATTCCATTGTACAACGGAATGCATTCAACTCAAATGTGTCTTCCGCATTTAACCCAACCCCTCTGAATCAGAGAGGTATGGGTGGCTGCCTTAATCGACATCCTCATCTTCCGCGCCCGGGGAACAGTGGGTTAACTGCCTTGCTCAGGGGCAGAACTACAGATTTTTACCTTGTCAGCACTGGAATTGAATTCAGCAATCTTTCGGTTACTGGCCCAACAGTAACCGATTACTGTTGATCGGTTACTGGCTCTAACCACTAGGCTACCAGAATGGAGGCAGCAAGTGGCAAATCATTTTGAACATCCGTCCAAAAGCTTGAGTTCGGTAGGGGGAAATACAAAAAGGAAAATGCATGACAACCAGGCCAAAACACAATGCCAGGTTGTTCAATGTGGCTTTATGGAGTGTCGCGATGAAAGTCAGTGAATAACAACCAGTATTTAATCTCGTTGACATGCTCTCCCCTCTCTTAGCTTACCTACTAACTGAGCTATTAACTCTCTCCCTCTTTTCTAAACCTCTCATCTAACTACTCCCCAATCAGCAGCATCACAGTGCTCTCTCACCTTTGACCTCTTGCATGCCAAGGCATGTTGCAACGGGCAAAGTGACGCTCCTAATCCGAGACGGAACAGCTCTTGGGTTTTATTGACAACAATGACACCCACGTTTGATTGGCTGACAATTAACGCGGAGACTCACAAAACGGTTTCTGAACAACGGTGGTGTCTTTTTTGTTGTTTCTCTGTCTCCTCCAGGCTTATGCAATGATGCTGTCTCTGTCGGAGAACAGCCCTTTGCACGCGTCCTCCCAGAACGCACTGGATGCCTGGCTGAGCATGGGAAGGGGCCTGTCCGAGACGAGCAGCTTTTACCCACTCTGCCACATCTAAGAGAGTTAGGAGGAGGGATGAAGCCTACTGCGGAGGAGAACTCAACATCACATAGTCCTGGCCTGAGAAGAGACAGGATTTGTGGCTCCTGCCCTTCTGTGTGTGTGTGTGTGTGTGTGTGTGTGTGTGTGTGTGTGTGTGTGTGTGTGTGTGTGTGTGTGTGTGTGTGTGTGTGTGTGTGTGTGTGTGTGTGTGTGTGTGTGTGTGTGTGTATATATATGTGTTTGTTTGTGTGCACGCCCACATTCGTGCGTGTGTGTGTGTGTTTGTGCGTGTGAGTGTGTACGAGGGGCCTCTTAGATAGACACTCGCAGGCAGAGATCAAGGTAGCACTGCTCCGCCCCTGTCGAGGGGTGAAGGACATCCCAGGAAGGACCACCCCACTCCATTCCAGCGAAGCCCTCTTGACCTCTCAGAGACAGTCAAGTTTGAGTATGCCACTGCATTACTAGGGGAGCAAAATGTCTATTCTACACAGTCTACCACAGCAATTTCTCAATAGCTTCATATACAGTGACAGTAGGTCTGGAATATGTGCATTGCATGTCCATAGGGGGGCGCTCTTCTCACTCGGTGGGAGGAGCAAAAGTATCAACACATAATGGCGGTGTAGTAGCTCGTTCACCCACCCACCCCCGTCCTCCTCATCTGATCAAATGACTTCACGCTCTTCTTTCCTGTTTGAAATCAGTAATACCACAATGCTAAATGTTACAGCAGGAAACGGCACTCTGGTTTATGAAGAAAGTACAGGATGATGATGTCATGGAGATTGACCCACCCCCAACATATAATGTCCATTGCAGAGGACAAAGTCTGGACTTCAACAGTTATCTGGTGAGCAAGAGGTTTTAAATTGACGTCCATTGATTAGAGTAGGGGGAAATGTATTTTCCCCTCTTTTTCTCCTCTGTTAACTTGATTCCATTTTGTGTTTTGCTTTTTGATAAACAATATTGTCTCTTTTTAGGCACCTCCATGCTCAAATGTTAATATAAATATATAAATGGTGAAGGACCAAAATTGTATGATATTGTTGTATGATGTACAAAATAACCTGGACGTTCATAGCAAGAGTGGTATGTGCCAAATAACCCGACAAGCATTTCTTTTTCAAGGGGTTTTCATAGCTGTCAAAGTTGATGTGATTACCTTCTTCTATATTTAATTTAAAGACTGGGTGGATTCTATTTATTTGGGTAAACATTTTGGGGTCACGATTGGAGACAAGTGACAAATGAAAAAGTATTTTTCTCTCTCTTTTACTTGTTGTTGAAGGGATGAAATTGAATCGAAATGCAAGCGAGATTGTGAGTCTCGGTTCCAATGTTTTTTTGTGTCAAGACCAGTGTGCCAAATTGGAAAGAAACCATGAAATCAGATGCTTTTATTTATAGTGACATGGTAGTTCTAGATTGTTTAGATCAGTGGTTCCCAACCAGGGGTACTAGGACCCCTGGGGGGTACTTGGTCTATCCACAGGGGGTACTTGAGAAGACCATGGGCCTACTGGTAAAATGCACATGAGGGGGTACTTCAGGGGTACTCCGGCCAGAGCAAAATTCAGTCGGTGGTACAATAACTGAAAAAGGTTGGGAACCACTGATTCAGATCATGTTTGCAATGTTGTGTCTATCGTGAGGTTTGATGATTCTCGCTTCAGTTGAAAAACATTTCAACCAGTATGCTGAGTGTTTTGTGTTCAAGGTGGTTGAATTTTTACTTTGGCTATTTTGGAAATTGCAGCCTTTACTATGATTGTCATGTGATTTGATGCCAGGGCGTTGTATTGTTAGCTTGTAATTGATCCTAAGTTTGAGCAAATCCGTTTTACTCCACAATAAATCCCATCAACATGTAAACTTAATCAGTTTATCAGTGCTCCGATTCTGCGTGAATGGTTTCATTTTGTAGGGATTCTTATTTTTAAATGTGACCATGTGGTTTTAGAAAAGAACATCTCAGAATGCCCATCATAGATAAAATAGACATTATTTGTCAGATAGTGTCCAACTACAGTGTACCATGCCATCATATTTCCACTCTTTAGTTGAAGGGTCTGTGCTATCCGGGATCCTTGGGACGTCCCTACCCCATTGAAATTGAAATGTAAAATGGTTAAGGTAAGGGTTAGGTAAGGGTTATGGTTATAGGTTAAGGTAGAAGTTAGGGTTTAGGGTATGGACGTCCCAAGGATTCCGGAATAGCACTGACCTTACTTGAAGTAGCTTTACTCTCAGGGTCAAATGGTTCTGTAAGTAGTATTGACTCTAGTGACTTGCCTAGTAAAAAAAAAAAATTTTTAAATAGCTTGATGGTTCACCCCTTACTTCAGCTGTGTCTGAGATGTATTTATTGTCTGTAAGGGGGTTTTAACACCCAGCATAACACATTTACTGTACTGTGAGGAGTAAACGTGGCTGGCCTCACTTAAAACAATGATGACCTTGGGAAGAAATCTAGATCTAACTGAAGCACTGTAATCCTTTGTTTTGTCAGCAGGTGGCAGGGTCATACTAGTTCTGCTGCATAAATCCTCTTAAGGATCCACCACTTTTTAAAAACATTTTTGCCTAAAATGACATACCCAAATCTAACTGCCTGTAGCTCAGGCCCTGAAGTAAGGATATTCATATTCTTGATACCATTTGAAAGGAAACACTTTGAAGTTTGTGGAATTGTACTACTGTAATAAGTGTGCGCTGTTATGGATCCACATTGAAGTCAAAGGTCACATTGCCAGCTTTTGATAGGATCTGGCAATATTGGTCACTTCAGAATCCGGTTGCTGTTCTTCCCCCATTGTTACAGGAAAAAGTACAAAATAATATGGTTTATTTTTAACTGTATAGACAGGTTGTTTGTTCAGAAATAAAACCGCTGTGTTCGTAACTATGGGGCCAAACAGGGGATGGCTTAGATTGTTGACAACATGTAAACTATATGTCGTCTCCAACGTTTATTGAAAACATAAATACATTTGCACAATGAGCAATTGTTGTCTCTCAAATACATAGTTACAGTTGTTGGTTAACTAGCTAGCACATTTTTTGCCATATTAACATTAGAAGTGACATCAATCAAAACACCTCAAACAAAGACATGGTATCAAGAACGAAGTAAAACTAGCTGAAACGAGTCACCCACGATTCACCACATGTCAGCTTCTCGTTGCTAGCTAGCTATGTGGCCATCCAGAATCACAACACACAGACGTCTGCCCCATTAAGGTGCGCTCATCGTTTTCATTATGTTTTCAGCAAACCAGTCTATAGTATTTTAATAACAAACAATGTTGCATCATGTCCGAAAAATTCAATGAAAAAAAAATTGATTAAATGGATGGTGCTCGTTTCATTTGAATCTGAGTTGTATCACCTCTGTTATGTTTATTAAAAATATAAATTGTGCATGACGTGTTTAGCAGTCATAATGATGTCCATTTGTGAAATGTGTATCTTAAATTTAAAAATGAAATGTAAACAAAAATGAATCCGTAGATGCACTTATTGTACGTGGTTTGGTTAGTAGGTTTGACTTCAAACCCTTACAAATGTATTGGGCAAGTGGTTCTTAAATGATTACAAAAAAGCTTGTGGCAGAGAGATGTAATTTTTTTTAAATGAAAGGATTGTAGAATAATATTGAACAATTCTGAAATTGCAGTTTTTTTAATGCTTGTGATTATTGAAGAAGTGTAATGGAAATTATATGATTCTGATGTTAATTCTGTAGAATAGAAATGTATACCAAATGTAATCTTTCCAATGTTATGAAGAATTTATACATGAAATTGATATGCAATAAAACCTGTGTGCTTTTTATATGAAATGTCCCTTGCATTTGTCATGTAGCCTTCAATGAACCTCAAATGACCCAATTGCTCTTTCTCTCTATCTCTCTTTTTTCTCTGCATTGCCAAAATTGTCCTGGGCCAAATTTGTGTATGGCTTAGAAAGCAATGGACAGATAGTGAACTATTTAGATGATAAATGAATAGGCCTACCCCGCCCACTTGCCATGATTCTCAAATCATGCATACAACCACTTTAAAGGGCCAATCTGCGATTGGTACATCCTGTTAAATGAATGATATATACCCATTGATTCTTGAAGAATTTTACTTGTAAATGCCTAATGATTTTAGTTCACCCGTCGTACAGCATCAGAACGCAAAATGCTTTTTGTACTCCATTGTTCGTAAAAAAATAACTGTAAATCTACACTGCATAGCGAAGTGTCGTTCGAATGTCACGTGTTGAAAAATACTGAACATAATGTTTGATTTGATTGAGATGTTTTAGGATCCCCATTAGCCGACGCCAATGGCAACAACTAGTCTTACTGGGGTCCGACACAAGACAAAACTTACAATATGGACAAAATACTTTACAATTGACATGCATTTAAAAACACAAATACTGTACATAAACACAAGTAGGTCACATGGGGGACAGGGGTTGTGCCTTTGCTTTAGTCATTTTTTGTAAACAGGGTTGCAGTTCACTTGCGCCATATGAGATGGAAGGGAGTTCCATGCACTCATGGCTCTTTGTAATACTGTACATTTCCTTGAATTTGTTCTGGACCTGGGGACTGTGAAAAGACTCCAGGTGGCATGTTTGGTGGGGTAAGTGTAAGTGTCAGCGCTGTGCGTAAGTTGACTATGAAAACGTTTGGAATTTTTCAATAAAAGGCGGCGCATCTCTTGTTTTCGAATTGGAGGACTGCACCCTCCCTCTTTGAGCAGCGTCACTCAGAGGCATGGTCATCTTCTTCTGAGCGCAATCAACAGAGGCGGTTACCGATTACCGGGTTTCTGCTTGACAAGTAGCTAGCTAATGTTAGCTGCGATGGCTGTAAATGGAGAATCTGGGTTAGCTTTATGTTATCTAAATTATATGGCTGTCTTGATAAATAACTAAGATGTACATGGTATTTATGATCTAAAACTAGTCAAGATATTGACATAAACGTGTATTTTTGAGAGTTATGATCATTTAGAACCTACTTACATTTTACACATTGTTTTCTTGGGGCGGCTAGCGAACGTTTCTTGTGCATTTCTCTGTTTGAGAGTGAAATAACTGTAAAGGCGCTCAGCTGTAACGTAAGCAGCTGTAATGGTGCTCGGCTGTATAGTTGCCTCACATTTTTGAGACGTACAAGTAACTAACGTTATTACAGAACATTACTGAAACAATATTAGCTAGCTAGTTAACATTATGTAGCTTGGTAGAGAGTTGACAAGTTAGCTCACTAGCTAGGCTTTGTGACATACATTAGCAAGCTAGATATGTGATATAATAAATGGGACATGCGTGAAATAGAAATGTAATTTCTCATCTTCTAGTTATGAAAAGGCCCCACCAGTCCACTCCAATGGAAGTGTTACCTCTGCCTGCTTTATCAAGCATTGGAGTGGCATCCAACACCACACTGTCAGATAGCTAAGAACACCTGCTTCATTTCAATAGGAGAATAGCTAGGTACCTTTTTCCTATTCCTTTCAATGATGGGTAGTGTGAACTTTGTGTGCATCATTTATGGTTGGTTTCTGTGTACCTCTCTTTGAGCCTGCCTTCTTTGAGTGGCCTGTGTGTAGGTTTACCTCTCTTTGAGCCTGCCTTCTTTGAGTGGCCTGTGTGTAGGTTTACCTCTCTTTGAGCCTGCCTTCTTTGAGTGGCCTGTGTGTAGGTTTACCTCTCTTTGAGCCTGCCTTCTTTGAGTGGCCTGTGTGTAGGTGTATCTCTCTTTGAGCCTGCCTTCTTTGAGTGGCCTGTGTGTAGGTTTATCTATCTGGCACTGTCATGTCTCCCTCTCTACTATTCAAAATGTTTGCCAGTAATGAAGATACTATATGCTTGGAGTATAACCAACTGTCTTTTTCTAAAGGGGGGATGAGTTTCTGAAGGAGCCTGGAGTTGTTGAACTAGATGGGAGCACCATGGAGGCAACAAATGGCGAAAACAGGCAACAAGGTTTTTTCCGTAAACTATTCCCAGACATTATCACCCTATTGTGTATTGCAATGTTGTACAGATCTTATTCAGTGAATTTACTTTTTTGTTATGTTCTATCACTTCTATTTATCCTGATGAATATGAGCATCTCCGAAGAGACCATAGAAGTAAATAATGATGAGGTCAATTACCTAATGAATAGTGTGTACACTGATTCTTCCTGTCAAACCTGCACACCTTGCCGGTTGCCACAGAATTCTATGGCATTATTTAAGTGTCAGCTATTGTTGCCATTAATGCTAGTTAGTGCTAGTTTGACCACCAGAGGGCATATTTGAGAAGCATTTGACAGCCTTTAATATTGTCTGTACTAGAGAATTTAAAACCTTTTTTGTAAGAACATAGTATATGGGATTAATTTTAAGAATTGTAGCTTAATTAAGTTGATTAATATTATAGTGTTTCTATTCCAAGAAAAAGGAAAAACTAAACTCTCAGAAAATATGGCGCTGTACAATGTGATCGGTCGGGAGTAGGCTACAGTACCAACAGCAAAATAATCCTAACATTTTCACACCTAATTGTAGTCTAACCAATACTCAAACGGAGATTCAGTGAAAATAAAAATCTCATTGATTTATCAAGACCAGTCTCCATGCCTGTCTCAGAGCAGCGCGAAACGGTGGTGAAATAGTTGACCACACGTGTGTAGGCTATTGCTTCATATCCTATTGCTTCTATCTTCAATATGCTTTAAATGCCACAAGGTCACAAATAATTGAACACACACTTCTTAAAACTCTGAGTAGATTAATAGGAGGTGATCTGCACTGCATATTAAACTGACAATCTTATTGCTATATTCCACACGTTACTGTGTGTTTCGATTCTCTCTCTCTCTCTCTCTCTCTCTCTCTCTCTCACTCTCACTCTCACTCTCACTCTCACTCTCACTCTCTCACATACATACATACATACATACATACATACATACATACATACATACATACATACATACATACATACATACATACACACACACACACACACACTTGCTGTCTTGACCGCTGAATGCTTGGCTTTGAATATCCAAAGGACATTTATTCCTACACTCTAAAAAGAAAAGGTTCCTGGAGTATCCTTTAGGGGATCTTCAAATTGAATCTGTAGGGGAACCCCTATAAGTTCTTCGAAGAACCCCTCATAATGGTTACTCAAAGAACCTTTTGGGGTTCATTTTTTTTAACTGTCCACCTTCCCTCAATTATAAAAAAAATATTTTAATAGTGACAATATTGATTTAAATATATATATATATATTTTTAGTGGCACCACAAATGTAAATTCATATTTACAAAACAATCTACCAAACAAAACCCATGACAAAATTGCAAAATTTCAGCAGACATGTCAGACCATAATAAATAATACATTTACTTTGTATAGTGCTTTTCATTACAATATCCAGGGAGACTATTCGAGCCACCGACTGATGGTTGAAGATGATGAGCGATCGGCAAATGCAGTATGGAATCTGCTGGCATCACAGCGCAACATCAACATCGCTCTAATCACAGTCAGAAGACAGTTGAAGAAACTTGAGTGGATTTATGGAAAGGCTCTGTAAGACATGTTATATATATATTTATTTTTTTCTTCTTTTTTTTATACCTTTAATAAACTAGGCAAGTCAGTCAAGAACAAATTCTTATTTACAATGACGGCCTACCCCGGCAAAACCCAGATGACGCTGGGCCAATTGTGCGCTGCCCTATGGAACTCCCAATCACGGCCGGATGTGATACAGCCTGGATTCAAACCAGGAACTGTAGTGATGCATCTTGCACTGAGATGCAGTGCCTTAGACCGCTGTGCCACTCGGGAGCCATGACCAATATATGTATATATTTTTCTCAGAACATTAACCATGTGTGCATTAACCTTGTTTTGTACAGTTCTGTACGTTCGACCCAATCATTTGTCTGACAAACAAACAAATTTGCATCCTGCAGGCCATTTGATCAATGGCATGGATCGAAGCTGGCGAGAGTATTTGTATCATTATTTTATTAACGAAAGCATAACGATGTTGATGAAGAAGCCACATTTGCCTCGGGATCCGTCCCAGTTGGTATTCTGTGGAACCATGCGTTTTTTCAGTGTGGCTTGTTGTCCAGCCCTTTGTTAACAGAGCATGGTTGTATGCTCTGCAAAAACACATTCACGTTTTTAGTACACAATTATACATTTTATTACACAGTATGTCTACACATTGATAGGCTATGTACACTACACTTTTTTAAAGTAAAATGCACTGAAACCAAATACCTTTAGTTTTGGCGATCCTCTCAGCTCCGGCTCATTTTCAAGTCCTCTGGTGGTTACAATCCTAACCCTCCAATGTATTGAATGAATGTCTTAATTACAGTCATTTACCATTCTCATTCTCGGACTGGAAACGTTGTTTGCAGAGTTCACAATTTCATTATCTAGTCCTTGTTTAAAAAAATAACGATATTTTGTTGATGATTTTGTTTTCAAATAACCGAACGTGAGTGGTTGTAATCTGAATAAAGGGAAAAAGGCCATTCTTGAACATGGGATGAGACAATAGGCCCTTCCGATTTTGTCTGGCTTGCCATTCCAAATAAAATGGAATATTTTTTGCTCATATAATTTAAACAGGTCGCTCTCCGCCTGACTCTCCACCAATGCCGCCTGGCATTCACCCAAAAACACAGCATCTACTGTGGTATTCCATTTCCAGCTAGACTATTCAAGCCATCGACTCACTGATGGTTGAAGATGATGAGCAATCGGCAATCTGCGTGCTGCAAAACCAGTTCGGATTTAAGTGTAACTTTTGTATGACTGACCCCTTTAGTGAGAGGTCTATTGCTTTAATATTTAATCAGTTCTGCCCTCCGAATTCATATTCATTATATAAATAGGCCCATCTGCACCTTCATCAGCTAAAGTGATTTAATTAATGAATGCAAAAAAAATCAACCAATGTCAGCCTTTAAATGATTTACTATCCAAATGTTTAAAGTGCGTGTGGGCGACGGAGAGAATACATTTGACATGGAGGAACGGAAAATTGTGTGTAAATTCATTAACCATGTGCCATCGAAAATCTCTTCCCAACTATTTTGCAATCTATATGGCTCTACGCCAGTAATTATATTTAGAGGATTTGAGGATTCTAAATTCATAACAAAGGGGGCATTTTTCGTTTGGGCAAATCTGTAAAATGACATGCGCAAGAGACGGTGGTAATGTTTTTCCTTTTAGAGCCTGTAATACATGGCATCCAAGTCAGGATAACCAAAACATTTCATTATTAAAGACTATCAGAAAGAATGTTGGTACTTATTTATTTTGATCCAAAGCAATGCATGAGTGAGTCACTCAGCTTTATGTAGGTGCCTGAGGCTATATGAGTGAGTCACTCAGCTTTATGTAGGTGCCTGAGGCTATATGAGTGAGTCACTCAGCTTTATGTAGGTGCCTGAGGCTATATGAGTGAGTCACTCAGCTTTATGTAGGGGCTGAGGCTCTATGACTGCATCAACTTCAGTATTTAGCAGACATCACTTGCTTCAATTCAGTCAACACATATATCTGAAGAATATCATGGAATATAATTGGACATTTTAGTTTGTCTTAGAATAAAAACATTAGTATAACAACAGTTACAGCTTCTTCTGATCAAGTAGAAACAAAAAAATAACTATTTTTTCTGGGTGTGCGTGCAGGACAGAGGAATAGCAATTCTTACACTATTGTTCTAAATTCAATCACCTTCTTCATCCTTCTTCATCATTCAGTTAATTGAAATGCAGTTTTGAAGTCGTGCACAATTGTCAGTTTCTATATGATTTATATATGTCGTGGCAATTTCCTGTATTACCAAATGAGGAGAGTTACAAACCACACACCAGTCAGAGTTATACTTAAATTTCATCTTTAATAATATGTGAGCTTTACTATATCCCTTTGACTCTCAGATCACTTCAGTGTCTATAATGAAGTCTGAGAGTGCCTACAAAAGAATACCAAGATCTTTTATAGCAAAGATACACCCCCTTAGTCGACATGACAAACCACAGATCTTAGGAACAGTTCACAAAGAAAGACTTTTACTTGAGAAAGGAGTATCCCATAGCCAGATAGCATTGGCTATAAATTATCGTTCAGTTTGGTCTCTAAGACGAGGTTCTAATCTCGTTCCTGGTACTTCATAGTACCAAAACATTACCTCATCCAAGGCATAACTCAATTGTCAACTCTATATTCTCCCATCTCAAGTAAACCCCCTCTTCTCCCCACTCCTGGACAAGCTCACTGAGGTGAGTGACTTGCACACAGACATTGTGGAGCCAAGAGATAATTGGTTCCCCCTTAATCACGCCATCCCTTCACATGGTTTAACAAATACATTCACATATGAAGACAATGTTCCATTCTGACCTCTCCCTTTCTGATATTCTGCATATTACCAGACATGTAAAAGACAAGCCTGACCTCTCCCCTCTCTGGGCCCCAAGTGACTTTTCCCTAGCTGAGAAGGGAAAAGTGCAACTGCCAACAGTATAGTCCAAAGGGAGACATTCTAATGACAAGTATCTCACATAAGCATATTATGTATATAAAACTTATTTATCTTAAAATCTTATTTATCTATGTTACCCAACTAATTCTGATTCATCCTCCACATATCGCCCGTTCATTGACAGCATTTCATTCAGGTAGAGACATATTAGCGTCAACTCCCCCTTGCGCTGGTCTGGAGCAATGAAGCAGTGACGCAGGGTAACGTACTAAACTACAAATTACCTCTAAGTAGCGCGGCATAATCTCAAAACTTTTAGTTGAGGAACCACTGTAAGTGTAAGATTGTTCTTAGTATTTGTGATGTGCTAGTGTACTTACTTTTGTTGTTTGTATTTATAATTTACCATTATATTATAATTCCGTCTTATTTGTGACAGCATCGATTGGGATGATGAGAGTGCTGCTGACGAGACCTGGTGTTCCACAAAGGAATCACAGGTGACTGAAGATTCTGATTAAGAGGAGTCTGACAAGTTTGAAGATTCTGGGGACAGCAGCTGGGACGAAGAATACATTCCTTCACTTTGTGTGAAGTATGTTAATCATTCTATGCCTTTAGCCATGTATACATTTTTAAATGTGTCTCTTATGCTACTTCTGTACCGTTTTTCGAAAATAGTTTATCCACATCATTTTCTATGTGTTGAAACAGAAGGGGTGGATCTCTCCATCCACAGCTGCGCACTGATAGACTACCGGTCATCAGTGTGGAAGAGGCAGAGCATGACTCCATCCTTTTAGAAGACTCTTCTGCCACAGACGCGCCTCCGTCCGCAGACGCGCCTCCGTCCGCAGAAGCGCCTCCGTTCAGACGCACCTCCATCCACAGACACACCTCCATCCACAGACTCACCTCCATCCACAGACGGTCTTCAAACCACAAACGCACCTCCATCCACATCAAGTGATTTGCGAGGATGACATCATGTCACTTATGAAGTCAGTGTAATACATCTGACAAACTTTCTTGTGCTACCTGTGGATCAGTGCCTGTTCCACGGTAGATTGCCATGCCCTTCCTCTCTTTGAGGTCCACATCAGTTCGAGAGGCACAACAAGCATCATTGAATGGGTCAGTTAATCCAATCCTAACATGGGTTTGTTGTACTTCTCTACATGCATGCAATGAAGGATGTCATAGACTTGTATCTTTGAACTTCTTATGCTATTTAGACATTGGTTGGCATCCACCCAAGTAAGGATGCATGAGCAAATGTATTTGTTCAAATAAAAGCTGTAACTTGGTAATAGTATACATTTTAATAGTATATTTTGAATATAATAATATAATATTTTAGGTTATTTTTAGTATATATTTTTATCCAGGTTGTGTCTCATTGAGATAAAATTTCTCTTCCAAGAGACCTGGTTTGAGACCAAGTGTCACGCCCTGGCCATAGAGAGGCTTTTATTCTCTATTTTGGTTAGGCCAGGTTGTGACTAGGGTGGGCATTCTAGTTTCTTAATTTATGTTTTGTATTTCTATGTTTTGGCCGGGTATGGTTCTCAATCAGGGACAGCTGTCTATCGTTGTCTCTGATTGGGAATCATACTTAGGCAGCCTGTTTTTTCACCTTAGTTGTGGGTGTGGCCTGCTGGAGGTCATTTTGCAGGGCTCTGGCAGTGCTCCTCCTTGCACAAAGGCGGAGGTAGCGGTCCTGCTGCTGGGTTGTTGCCCTCCTACGGCCTCCTCCACGTCTCCTGATGTACTGGCCTGTCTCCTGGTAGCGCCTCCATGCTCTGGACACTACGCTGACAGACACAGCAAACCTTCTTGCCACAGCTCGCATTGATGTGCCATCCTGGATGAGCTGCACTACCTGAGCCACTTGTGTGGGTTGTAGACTCCGTCTCATGCTACCACTAGAGTGAGAGCACCGCCAGCATTCAAAAGTGACCAAAACATCAGCCAGGAAGCATAGGAACTGAGAAGTGGTCTGTGGTCACCACCTGCAGAATCACTCCTTTATTGGGGGTGTCTTGCTAATTGCCTATAATTTCCACCTTTTGTCTATTCCATTTGCACAACAGCATGTGAAATTTATTGTCAATCAGTGTTGCTTCCTAAGTGGACAGTTTGATTTCACAGAAGTGTGATTGACTTGGAGTTACATTGTGTTGTTTAAGTGTTCCCTTTATTTTTTTGAGCAGTGTATATATATATATATACAAAAAAAACGTATTTACATGAGTATTCAGACCCTTTTCTATGAGACTCGAAATTGAGGTCAGGTGCATCCTGTTTCCATTGATCATCCTTTCGATGTTTCTACAACATGTTTGGAGTCCACCTGTGGTAAATTCAATTGATTGGACATAATTTGGAAAGGCACACACCTGTCTTTATAAGGTCCCAAAGTTGACATTGCATGTCAGAGCAAAAACCAAGACATGAGGTTGAAGGAATTGTCCGTAGAGCTCCGAGACAGGATTGTGTCACAGATCTGTGGAAGGGTACCAAAAGATTTCTGCAGAATTGAAGGTCCCCAAGAACACAGTGTCCTCCATCACTCTTAAATGGAAGAAGTTTGGAACCACCAAGACTCTTTCTAGAGTTGGCACCTAAATGTCTCAAGATTCTTTTGTCTGACGAAACCAAGTTTAAACTTTTTGGCCTGAATGCCAAGCGTCACGTCTGGACGAAACCTGGCACAATCCCCAAGGTCAAGGATGGTGGTGGCAGAATCATGCTGTGGGGATGTTTTTCAGCTGCAGAGACTAGTCAGGATCGAGGGAAAGATGAACGGAGCATTGTACAGAGAGATCCTTGATGAAAATCTGCTCCAGAGCACCCAGGACCTCAGACTGGGGCAAAGGTTCACCTTCCAACAGGACAATGACCCTAAGCACACAGCCAAGACAACGCAGGAGTGGCTTCAGGACAAGTCTCTGAACGTGCTTGAGTGGCCCAGCCAGAGCCCGGACTTGAACCCGGTCGAACATCTCTGGAGAGACCTGAAAATAGCTGTGCAGCAACGCTCCCCATCCAACCTGACAGAGCTTGAGAGGATCTGCAGAGAAGAAATGGGAGAAACTCCCCAAATACAGGTGTGCCAAGCTTGTAGCATCATACCCAAGAAGACCTGAGGCTGTAATTGCTGCCAAAGGTTCTTCAACAAGGTACTGAGTAAAGGGTCTGAATACTTATGTAAATGTGATATTTAATTTGTTTTATAAAGTAGCAAAAATTTCTGAAAAACAGTTTTTGCTTTGTCATTATTGGGTATTGTGTGTAGATTGATAATGGGGAAAAACTATTTAATCCATTTCATAATAAGGCTAACGTAACAAAATCTGTAAAAAGTCAAGGGGTCGGAATACTTTCCGAATGTACTGTATATCGCTCATTGAACCATAGACCAAATATTTGTACTTATAAACCCTCCCCATAGGCTGTCCATACAGAATAAAAAACGGTATTATCAGTAATTTCTTCTTTGAAAAGAACAAGGACATCGCCACTGACAATTTAAAATCCCAATCAATCGACCATCTTTCAACATCCACTATAGCTTGTTAAATAGATTTGATCTCATGAGACCTTCCTTCCCCTCTTCCAAATAGATCCTGGGAACAGGAGACAAGGGGCAGTCAGACATGGTTTTAACTCTAGACACAGAAAATGTAGAAAAAATACGGAGGGTACGGGGCAACAGAGGACGAACAGCAGAGGGGCTAATGATCTTGGAGCTGGGGGAAAGGTTCCGGGGTTGTAGCCGCAGCACTATAGCGGCTTGCCAGCGCATCAGGCTTGACCTTCTTGGATACCGGTTGGTGCTGCGGAAGCAAAGTGATCCGGGCCTTACTGAACCCCTCCCGGAGTTCCTGGTACTCTGCGGAGCTGGCGGAGAGGTCCGGGGCAATTTCCAAGCACACAGGAAGATGTCCCGGGGCAGGCAGAGCTGACTTCAGGCAATGAGTGTGGCAGGACGGGCTCTAGCCCACAATGGCACCAGTAGCCCAGTCAATAGATGGATTGTGTCGCTGGAGCCAAGAGAATCCCAATACCACAGGAACCTGCGGAGACTCAACCAGCAGGAATTGGATCGTCTCGCTGTGGTTCCCCGACACTCGTAGGTTGACGGGGGTTGTCTGGTGGGTGACCTGATCTATAGAGCGCCCATCCAGCGCTCTAACACCCATGGGAATGGAGAGGGGTTGAGTGGGGATGCCCAGCTCGGACGCCAGGGTAACTTCCATGAGACTCACATCGGCCCCCGGATCGATGAGTACCTGGAGAGACTTGGACTGGTCGCTCCACCGCAGGATGGCACAGAGAGGGGGGCGAGCAAGGGGAGCCAAAAAATAATCTTTAAGGCCTACCAGAGTACTCACTCCAACAAATTAGCTAGGTCTCTTGAAGGGACAGATGGACACATAATGACTGGCAGTACCGCAATACAGACAACTCTAGGTCTCAAGTCTGCGTACACGTTCGGCTGGAGACAGCCTAGCCCTGCTGAGCTGCATCGGCTCGGGAAGAGGTGAATCGGCAGTCTCCGGAGGCTTTTGGAGGGACTCGGGTAAGCTCGGATCCTCTCGGGGACGTAGACGACGGGGACTTCCGGAGTTCATCAGATGCAAGATGGGATTCCTGAGTGAGAAATTGGAACCGCAATCGCACCTCTTCTCCCTCCCACGTTCCCATAGCCGACCATCAATCCGGATGGTTAAAGCGATGAGTGAGTCGAGATCCGTCGGTAGTTCTCGGGCTGTCAGCTTATCCTTTACCTCCTCCGATAATCCATGCAGGAACGCGTCGAACAGCGCTTCTGGGTTCCAGGCACCCTCACCTGCTACCGTGCAGAACTCCACTGCATAGTCTGCCACACTGAGGGTGTCCTGCCAAAGCTGGAGTAACTTCCGGGCAGCTTCTCTCCTGGACAACTGAGCCTCAAACTTCTGACCTCCACCACAAATACCTCCAGACTGAGGCAGACGGCGGATTGTTGCTCCCACACCGCCGTGGCCCAGAAGAGTGCCCTCTCGGACATCAGCGTAATAATATATGCTGTCTTCGAGCGGTCCGAGGGGAACAAAGAAGGCTGCAGCTCAAAAACGAGGGAGCACTGGGAGAGAAAGGCCAGGCAGGTTCTGGAATCTCCATTGTAGCGCCCCGGGGGAGGTTAGCAGGGCTCCCGGGGGAGGTTAGCAGGGCTCCCGGGAAACCGGGGTGATGGCGCTGCTACCAGCCGGATTACTGAGAGGCTGGGAGGTTGCTGCCTGGTAACCCATGGAATTGTTTCTGCAATGCGTCCAATGCTAGGTCGTGATGTTTGGCCACGTCCTAGAACCCTTCCATCAGACCATGAAGCAACTCCTCGTGTCTACTAATGATGGCTCCTTTGGGAGGAGATGGAGTTGAGGAGCTGGTCCAAGTCTGCTGTGTCAGTCATAGTATGAACTGGCTATCAGGTTTCAGGTAAGACCCAAGTGCAGACTGTGTTGAAGTAACAATGTTTATTGTAACGGGCAGTGAAACGACAGTTCAAGGCAGGCAGGGGTCGATAATCCAGAGTAGTGGGGCCAAGGTACAGGACGGCAAGCAGGCCCAGGTCAGGTCAGGCAGCGGTCGGTAATCCAGAGTAAGGGCAAAGGTACAGGACGGCAGGCAGGCTCTGGGACAGGCAGAGTGGTTAGGCAGGAGGGCTCAGAGTCAGGACAGGCAAGGGTCAAAACCAGGAGGATGAGAAAAAGAGAGACTGGGGAAAAACAGGAGCTGAGAAACACTGGTTGACTTGAACAAACAAGACAAACTGGCACAGACAGACAGAAAACACATGTATAAATACCCAGAGGATAAGTGGGGAAGATGGGCGA
Organism: Salvelinus namaycush; assembly: GCF_016432855.1. Classification (NCBI taxonomy): domain Eukaryota; kingdom Metazoa; phylum Chordata; class Actinopteri; order Salmoniformes; family Salmonidae; genus Salvelinus; species Salvelinus namaycush. The sequence goes on along the minus strand of NC_052322.1, from coordinate 6,309,543 downwards.
CACCTGGAGGGGGATGGAGACAAGCACAAGGACAGGTGAAACAGATCAGGGTGTGACAATAAGTCTGATAGCACTGGCTTGAGGAATGATTGCATGAATGAATACGGGCTGATTGCAGAACGTAAAGTCTGTTAGTAGGTCCCCCGCCAGGGTCAGGTTCTCGGGTCTGGGCTTGTCAGACCATGGAATCAATACTTCATATCACAGGGGCCACAATGTGTGAGCTGGGGATGATGGGTTCGGTGTCCCTCTCCTCGTTAAAGACATCGTGTTGGCGGGACAGGGCATCTGCCTGCTGATTCTTGGATCCCGGACAATAGACTAGTGTGAAATCGAACCTGTTTAAAAAAACAGAGCCCACCTAGCCTGGCGAGCGTTCAAGCTCTTGGCTTCTTGAATGGAGACCAAGTTCTTATGGTCAGTCCAGATCACGAAAGGATGAGGTGCCCCCTCCAACCAGTGTCTCCACCCCTCAAGAGCCCACTTAACTGCCAAGAGCTCTCGGTTGCCTACATCGTAGTTGCGTTCCACTGGCGAGAACCGCTTGGAGAGAAAAGCGCATGGGTGCAGATTCTTGATCGTAATCTGGTTCAGCCCTCTGTAGTCGATGCAGGGACGCAGGCCTCCATCCTTCTTACCCACGAAGAAGAAGCCTGCACCAGCAGGGGATGTAGAGGGGCGAATGAAACCTGCCTCCAGCGACTCAAGGATGTAATTGTCCATGACTGCTGCTTCAGGGGTCGAGAGTCCTTACAAAGTTATGTCCAGAATGTGACCAGTTTTTTTGGGGGGTGCAATGTTCAGACATTCACAGAAGTAGCTACAGCATAACACAATCATCCAAATCGGAAAATGTTTTATAACTCTTGACTGACAAAAACTACAATATGAATTAGCTAATAGCAATTACTATTTATAATTAATCACCATTGATCGAAATAATTGATTAAAACACTTTCTAGAAATCGGAAGTAATCCGACGATGGGTAGTTTGTGTGTGCTGCCATGTTTGTTTTTTCGCATCAACCGAAGATAATGAGAGGAGACAAGATGAGTTTGATCTATAGTATGCATGTTGAAAATGGTGTCGTCTACCATCATTCACATCACATCATTCACTTCCGGAAGTTTACTCAAATTTGTGAACCCTCCCTTACCTCATTTTGTTATAACATCTTTGGTCCGACAGAAGTTTGTGAAACTCAGAATGCATTGTATGTCAACAAACATGGCTCCACACATAGCTAGAATTAGCTTAGCTCATCATAATCAGTACAACCTTCAAAAAAGTATTTTACACACATAATATGTGTCCATCTATGCAAGAATCGGAAGGCATGATTTGTTACCAGGACTTGAAAACTTGTGAATAAAACAGTAAATAAATAAATAATTCCCACACAAAACATTTTCTGATAGTGATTTATTGATACAAATGGTGTGTGCCGGCAGTCAATCACGTAACCTCTCACTCCCACTCTGAGCCATTCAGTGTTGTTGTTTATGTATGTAGCTAGTGAGCTAAGCTGTAGCATTAGCAATGTCTTTCAAAAGGAGACAACTCACAAATGCGGGAAATTCTGTAGATTTTTAAAAATTCTGACAATGAGTCTGAGTATGAAAGTCAGGAATCAGATTCTGACAGTGAGGAGCTGCCCCCCCCCCCCCCCCCCCAACCTTGTAGCCATTGAGATCCCTGAATCTGAGGACCCCTTGTCCACTGACGAAGTCCCAGGTCCCTTTGAAGATGCGGGTGGTGATGGAGGCAGACCGACAGTGGATGTAGTACAGGAGTTCTGTGGTAGCTGGAAGGCTGCCAGCCATTTCACCCCTCCTGGCCCTGCTGTTTGCTTTGATGAGTCCCAGTCTGGAGTGCAAAGCCCCTTGTCATTTCTCTCTGAGGCAGAGTGCTTCAAGCTGTTTCTGACAGAGGAGCTGATGGGAGACATTAGAGGAGACCAATCACTATGCCTTGGAGCTACAGGACAAGAGAGGGCCAGGAGTGAGGGGTAAACTTGCTAAATGGGTGACAATCACAATTAGTGAAATGTTTTGCTTCCTGGTGACAGTCCTTCTCATGGGAATAGTAAAGAAGAACTCCCTAAAAGAGTACTGGAGCACAGATGCTATGTTTGCAATTGCCTTCTTTGACACCCTCTTTTCCCAAGACCGCTTCCTAGTTCTGCTGCGATGGCAGCATTTCGTCAACAATGCTACTGCCAACCTTAATGACCCTTTACACAAAATAAGAAATGTTCTTATCAGCCTGACATCAGCATTTGGTAGGGTCTTTGTGCCATACAAGGCCCTATGCATTGATGAGTCCCTGATGTTATGGAAGGGTAGGCTGGCGTTCTTTAAATATATTCCTTCCAAAAGGCACAGGTTTGGGGTCAAGTTCTTTGTCATGTGCGAAATGAGGACAGGATTTGTCCAGGACATAATAGTCTACACAGGGTCCACCACTGACATGCAACATTATGAGGGGCTTGGTGTGTCCGGGTCCATGGTGATGACCATGCTGGCTCCTCACCTCGGGCAAGGGACAGCCTGAATTCAAAATGAATCAAAAATAAAATATTTTAACCCATCTTCACACAATACCTCATAATGACAACGTGAAAACATGTTTTCAGAATTTTTTGCTGATTTATTGAAAATGAAATACAGAAGTATCTCATTTACATAGGTATTCACAACCATGAGTCAATACATTGTAGAAGCACCTTTGGCATCGATTATAGGTGTGACTCTTTCTGGGTAAGTCTGTAAGAGCTTTCCACACAAGGATTGTGCAACATTTGCCCATTATTCTTTTTAAAATTCTTCAAACTTTGTCAAATTAGTTGTTGATCATTGTTAGACAACCAATTTTAGGTCTTGCCATAGATCTTCAACTAGATTTAAGTAAAAACTGTAACTCGGCCATTCAACTTTGGCCTTGTGTTTTAGGTTATTGTCCTGCTGAAAAGTGAATTCATCTCTCAGTGTCTGGTGGGAAGCAGACTGAAGCAGATTTTCCTCTAGGATTTTGCCTGTGCTTAGCTCCATTCCATTTATTTTTTATCCTGAAAAACTCCCCAGTCCTTAATGATTACAAGCATACCCATAACATGATGCAGCCCCCTGTATGCCAAAAAATGTGGATAGTGGTACTCAGTAATGTGTTGTATTGGATTTGCCCCAAACATAACACTTTGTATTCCGGACACATTTATTGCAGTATTACTTTAGTGCCTTGTTGCAAATAGGATACATGTTTTATTTTGTACAGGCTTTTTTCTTTTCACTCTGTCAATTAAATTAGTATTGTGGAGTAACTACAATGTTGTTGATCCATCCTCTGTTTTCTCCTATCACAGCCATTCAACTCTGTGAGTGTTTTAAAGTCACCATTGGCCTAATGGTGAAATCCCTGGGCAGTTTCCTTCCTCTCCGGCAACTGAGTTAGGAAGAACACCTGTATCTTTGTAGTGACTGGGTGTATTGATAAACAGTACCATCCAAAGTGTAATTAATAACTTCACCATGCTCAAAGGGATATTCAATGTTGTTTTTTTACCCAGGTTTTGTTTTTTTGCGAGGCATCAGTAAATCTCACTGGTCTTTGTGGTTGAATCAGTCTTTGAAATGCACTTCTCAACTGCGGGACCTTACAGATAATTGTATGTGTGTGGTACAGAGATAAGGTAGTCATTCAAAACTCATGTTAAACACTATTATTGCACACTCTTTAGTCCCAGGGTTCTTAGCTTATTGATGTGCTTTGAGGGCACTATGGTGTTGAATGCTGAGCTGTAGTCAATGAATAGCATTCTCAAATAGGTGTTCCTTTCGTCCAGGTGGGAAAGGGCAGTGTTGAGTGCAATAGAGACTGCATCATCTGTGTATCTGTTGGGGTGTTATGCGAACTGGAGTGCGTCTAGGGTTTCTGGGATGATGGTGTTGATGTGAGCCATGACCAGCCTTTCAAAGCACTTCATGGCTACAGACGTGAGTGCTACGGGTCGGTAGTCATTTAGGCAGGTTACCTTAGTGTTCTTGGGCACAGGCACTATGGGGGTCTGCTTAAAACATGTTGGTATTACAGACTCGGAAAGGGAGAGGTTGAAAATGTCAGTGAAGACACTTGCTAGTTGGTCAGTGCATGCTCGCAGTACATGTCCTGGTAATCCGTCTGGCACTGCGGCCTTGTGAATGTTGACCTGTCTAAAGGTCTTACTCACATCGGCTGCGGAGAGCGTGATCACACAGTCTTCGAGTACAGCTGGTGCTCTCATGCCTGTTTCAGTGTTATTTGCCTCGAAGCAAGCATAGAAGTAGTTTAGCTCGTCTGGTAGGCTCATGTCACTGGGCAGCTCTCGGCTGTGCTTCCCTTTGTAGTCTGTAATGGTTTGCAGGCCCTGCCACATCCAACGAGCGTGAGAGCCGGTATAGTACTTACAAGCTTCCGGGTTAGAATCCCGCTCCTTGAAAGTGGCAGCTCTAGCCTTTAGCTCAGTGGGGATGCTGCCTGAAATCCATGGCTTCTGGTTGGGGTATGTACCTACGGTCAACTGTGGGGATGACGTCATCAATGCACTCGTTGATGAAGCCAATGGCAGATGTGGTGTACTCCTCAATGCCATTGGAGGAATCCCTGAACATATTCCAGTCTGTGCTAGCAAAACAGTCCTGTAGCTTAGCATCTGCTTCATCTGACCACTTTTTTATTGTTCTAGTCACTGGTGCTTCCTGCTTTCATTTTTGCTTGTAAGCAGGATTCAGGAGGATGGAATTATGGTCAGATTTGCCAAATGGAGGGCGAGGGAGAGCTTTTTATGCATCTCTGTGTGTGGAGTATAGGTGATCCAGAGTTCTTTTCCCTCTGATTGCACATTTAACATACTGATAGAAATTTGGTAAAACTGATTTAAGTTTCCCTGATTAAAGTCCCCGGCTACTAGGAGCACCACCTCTGGGTGAGCATTTTCTTGTTTGCTTATGGCAGAATACAGCTCATTCAATGATATCTTAGTGCCAGCCTCTGACGGTGGTGGTATGTAAACATCTACAAAGAATATAGATGAAACCTCTCTCGGGAGGTAATGTGGTCTGCAGCTTATCATGAGAAACTCTGCCTCGGGCGAGCAATAGCTCGGGACTTCCTTAGATATCGTGCACCAGCTGTTGTTTACAAAATTACAGACCGCCGCCCATTGTCTTACCAGACGCCACTGTTCTATCATGCCCCTACATCGTATAACAAGCCAGCTGTATGTTGATATTGTTGTCGTTCAGCCACGACACCGTGAAGCATAAGATGTTACAGTTTTTAAAGTCCCGTTGGTAGTTTAATCTTCCCAAATTCTCGTCCATTTTATTTTCCAAAGATTGCATGTTTGCTAGCAGAATTGAGGGGGGTTTATTCGTTCGCCTCCGACTCCTCAGAAGGCAGCCTGCCCTCCGGCCTCTCTTTCTCCGCCTCCTCTTCACGCAGATCACTGGGGTCGGGGCCTGTTCCCGAGGTAGCCGCATATCCTCCGCCTTGGGTTCGTCAGAGTCGTGAAAGAAGAAAAAGGATTCTGCTAGTCCGTGGTGAGTAATCGCAGTCCTGATGTCTAGAAGTTATTTTCGGTCATAAGAGACGGTAGCGGCAACGTTATGTACAAAAATAGTAAGTTACAAACAACGCACATATACGAACAAAAAACACAATCGGTTGGGGGCACGTAAAACGTCTGCCTTCTGCTCCGGCGCCATCTTACAGGTATTAATATTAGTCCTCTGATTACAAAGAAGAGCAAGACGTGTCGCTCTGTTCTGGGCCAGCTGCAGCTTAATTAGGTCTTTATTTGCAGCACTTGACTATATGACTGGACAATAATAAAGATAAGATAAAACTAGAGCCTGCAGGACTTGCTTTGTGGAGTGTGGTGTCAGACAGACAGACAGACAGACAGACACAGACAGGACAGACAGACAGACAGACAGACAGACAGACAGACAGACAGACAGACAGACAGACAGACAGACAGACAGACAGACAGACAGACAGACAGACCTCTCCCCATCTTTACAACCATTGAATCTATATGTTTTGACCATGACAGTTTACAATCTAAAGTAACAATAACTAATTTAGTCTCCTCAACTTGTTCAACAGCCACACCATTCATTACCAGATTCAGCTGAGGTCTAGAACATAGAGAATGATTTGTACCAAATACAATGCTCTTAGTTTTAAAGATGTTCAGGACCAGTTTATTCATGGCCTCCCATTCCAAAACAGACTGCAACTCTTTGTTAAGGGTTTCAGTGACTTCATTAGCTGTGGTTGCTGATGAGTATATGGTTGAATCATCAGCATACATGGACACACATGCTTTGTTTAATGCCAGTTGCAGGTCATTGGTATAAATCAAAATGAGTATAGGGCCTAGAGAGCTGCCCTGCAGTACACCACACTTTACATGTATTTATGCAAAAAAATAATAGGGAGAACAATGGAAATAAGTCCCCGACTTTATTGTGCAATCCCGGTCACTTTTGAAAATATTTGTACCCACTGACCACACACTGGTTGAATCTTTTTCACTCAGGACTCCTTCCACCATTTCACTCAGCCCTGCATGCACGCGACCACGCCTATTTCTATGGGCACAAGCACTGTTGCTGGAGACACATTTTGTTATTTAACTAGGCAAGTCAGTTAAGAACAAATTCTTATTTACAATGACCGCCTACTCCGGCCAAACCCGGACAACGCTGGGCCAATTGTGCTCCGCCCTATGGGACCCCAATCACAGCTGGTTGTGATACAGCCTGGATTCAAACTGGGGTGTCTGTAGTGACGTCTCTAGCACTGAGATGCAGTGCCTTAGACCGCTGCTCCACTATAAAACATTTTGCCGTGTCTAATGTGTATTCATGGGATATTTGATTGACTCAAACATTACAACAAAATCTATGGGCAAAGAAACCTGGGCTAGTTGATCTGGACATTTCTGACAAGTTATAAATAGCTCTATAAGGTATGCAATGGCTGACATGATGCACTACCCAATTTTGAAGTTGCAACTTGCGCATTTCTACTTTTACAACTTTCAAGAGTAAGAGTTCCTAGATTTTCTTTACCTTGATTTTGACAAAGTCAACGCTGAGATCAAGGTCTCTTCCAGATGAGACCTGTATAGCACCACAATACAATAAACACATTAAACTACACATTTATATACACAAAAAATACATTAAAATACACAAAAAGCAAAACACAGTAATAAAAAAAACAGACACATTCTTCAGTAAAAAAGTCCCGTAACAACTGTCTGAAATGACCTAGTGGCTTCCTGCAGATTAGAGAGAGACAAGATCTGTTTCTGTAAAAAAAAAAAAAAAAAGTTTCTTAACAAACTCAGTCGTATGTTTTGTTAACAATAAATCATTGCTTACCCAAATATCAAGGTATTTGTATGCAGGGTGTCATGACTTTACTTTCAGTAATCTGATGACTGTTATTTATCTAATCAACTAACTATGTTTAATTGTTACCTGTTCTGTGAAGGGAGTAGTACACAGCGTTATACAAGATTTTCAGTTTCTTGGCAATTTCTCGCATGGAATAGCCTTAATTTCTCAGAACAAGAATAGACTGATGAGTTTCAGAAGAAAGTTCTTTGTTTCTGGCCAATTTTAGGCCTGTAATCGAATCCACAAATGCTGATGCTCCAGATACTCAACTAATCTTTAATTTTGCTACTTTAATCAGTACTACAGTTTTCAAACTGTGCTAACATAATTGCCAAAGGGTTTTCTAATGATCAATTAGCCTTTTAAAATGATCAACTTGGATTAGCTAACACAACGTGCCATTGGAACACAGGAGGTTGCTGGTTGCTGATAATGGGCCTCTGTACGCCTATGTAGATATTCCATAAAAAAATCAGAAGTTTCCAGCTACAATAGTCATTTACAACATTAACCATGTCTACACAGTATTTCTGATCAATTTAATGTTATTTTAATCGATAAACATGTGCTATTCTTTCAAAAACAATTTCATTTCGAAGTGACCCCAAACTTTTGAATGGTAATGTATGACTCCGGAAAAAAATAGAAAGTGTTTTGCTAAGAGGGATGCTTGGGAAACCCCAACTCTGACATCATCCCATAGAAGTTTAAATGTAAAACAACTAAGGTAAGGGTTAAGGTTAGGCTTAGGTAAGGGGTTATGGTTAAAGTCAGGTTTATGCTAAGGGTTAGGGTTAATTTTAGGGTCGTCCCAAGTAACCCACTTAGCATCTGCCATATACAGTGCATTCGGAAAGTATTCAGACCCCTTGACTTTTTCCACATTTTGTTACGTTACAGCCTTATTCTGAAATGGATTAAGTTGTTTTTTCCCCCACATCAATCTACACACAATACCCCATAATGAGTCAAAATTTGAGATTTTTGGTTCTAACCGCTGTGTCTTTGTGAGACGCAGCGTAGGTGAACGGATGATCTCCGCATGTGGGGTTCCCACCATGAAGCAAGGAGGAGGAGATGTGATGGTGTCGGGGTGCTTTGCTGGTGACACTGTTGTGATTTATTTAGAATTCAAGGCACACTTAACCAGCATGGCTACCACAGCATTCTGCAGCCATACGCCATCCCATCTGGTTTGCGCTTAGTGGGACTATCATTTATTTTTCAACTAGACAATGACCCAAAACACACCTACAAGCTGTGTAAGGGCTATTTGACCAAGAAGGAGAGTGATGTAGTGCTGCATCAGATGACCTGGCCTCAATAACCCAACCTCAACCCAATTGAGATGGTTTGGGATGAGTTGGACAACAAAGTGAAGGTAAAGCAGCCAACAAGTGCTCAGCATATGTGTGAACTCCTTCAAGACTGTTGGAAAAGCATTCCAGGTGAAGCTGGTTGAGAGAATGCCAAGAGTGAGCAAAGTTGTCATCAAGGCAAAGGGTGGCTACTTTGAAGAATCTAGAATCTAAAATATATTTTGATTTGTTAAACACTTTTTTGGTTACTACAGGATTCCATGTGTTATTTCAGAGTTTTGATGTCTTCACTATTATTCTACAATATAGAAAATAGTCCAAATAAAGAAAAAACATTGAATGAGTAAGTGTGTCCAAACGTTTGGCTGGTACTATAAGTATTCAGACCCTTTACTTAGTACTTTGTTGAAGCACCTTTGGCAGCAATTACAACCTTGAGACTTCTTGGGTATGACGCTACAAGATATACACACCTGTATTTGGGGAGTTTCTCTCATTCTTCTCTGCAGATCCTCTCAAGCTCTGTCAGGTGGAATGGGGAGCATCATTGCACAGCTATTCTCAAGTCTCTCCAGAGATGTTCGATCGGGTTCAAGTCCGGACTCTGGCTTGGCCATTCAAGTGCATTCAGAGACTTGTCCCGAAACCACTCTTGCGTTGTCTTGGCTGTGTGCTTAGGATCGCTGTCCTGTTGGAAGGTGACCCTTCACCCTAGCCTGAGGTCGAGAGCGCTCTGGAGCAGGTTTTCATCAAGGATCTCACTGTACTTTTCTCCGTTCATCTTTCCCTAGATCCTGACTAGTCTCCCAGTCCCTGCCGCTGAAAAACATCTCCACTGTGTGATGCTGCCACCACCATGCTTTATCATGGGGATGGTGCCATGTTTCCTCCAGACTTGACGCTTGGCATTCAGGCAAAATAGTTCAATAGTTCAATCTTGGTTACATCAGACCAGAGAATCTTGTTTCTCATGTTCTGAGAGTCTTTAGTTGCCTTTTGGCAAACTCCAAGCAGGCTGTCATGTGCCTTTTATTGAGGAGTTGCTTCTGTCTGGCCACTGTACCATAAAGGCCTGATTGATGGAGTGCTGCAGAGATGGTTGTCCTTCTGGGAGGTTCTCCCATTTCCACAGGGGAACTCCTGAGCTCTGTCAGAGTGACCATCAGGTTCTTGGTCACCTCCCTGACCAAGGCCCTTCTCCCCCTTTAGCTCAGTTTGGCCGGGTGGCCAGCTCTAGGAAGAGTCTTGGTGGTTCCAAACTTCTTCCATTTAAGAATGATGGAGGCCACTGTGTTATTGGGGACCTTCAATGCTGTATAAATATTCTGTGCCTCGACACAATCTTGTCTCGGCGCTCTGCAGACAATTCCTTCAACCTCATGGCTTGGTTTTTGCCCTGACATACACTGTAAACTGTGGGACCTTATAGATAGGTGTGTGCCTTTCCAAATCATGTTGAATCAATAGAATTTACCACAGTTGGCCTCCAATCAAGTTGCAGATGATCAATGGAAAGAGGATGCACCTGAGCTCAATTTCAAGTCTCATAGCAAATGGTCTGAATACCTATGTAAATAAGATATTTCTGTTTTTTTTATACATTTGAAAACATTTTCACTTTTTCATTATGGGTTATTGTGTGCAGATTAATAAGGATTTTTATTTATTTAATCAATTTTAGAATAAGGCTGTAACATAACAAAATGTGGTTAAAGTCAGGGGGTCTGAATACTATACGAATGCAATGTAAGTAAGTTCCTTCAAACAGTTAATGACCCTCATCCTAGTGAGTAAACATAAAACTTGTCAAAAGGTATGTGTACTCTGTCATATGCTGTATTATATTATTTTTTAGAGAGAAAGAATAAGTAGGCTATTTAATTAGGGGCATTATTTTAGGCTACGTGAAAAGCAATTGAAATTAAAGGTTTGGCTGGATTTTTTGTTGTGTCATAATTGTGTTGTGTCATATATAATTGTAGTTCATATTTTCCCATTGTCTTTTCAAATAAGTAGGTATTTTAAATTATCCAGTGGCCAGGCAAAGTGCCACAAACCCCCTGTGCATCTCCCACACCGGTCCAGGGTTTTCTTTGCTCTTCTGATCTTGCCTGCCGTACTTTAAAGCGAGTCCTCGCGGAAGTACTGACGTGTTCACATTAGCCGAACCAGCACGAGAGGTAGTTAGGTAGAGCCGAGAGTGACACAGCGGCAGAATCAGGTAAGAAAAACCTGTCTTGCAGCAGTATGTCTGTCAGTAGGTGTGTGAACATATGTTCTTTAGTTTTAGTGGAATTAAGGGGACCAATACCAAAGTAATATTTCAATTGAATTCCTCTCTAAATATGGTAACGAGAGGCTATGCCTATGCTAGCTAGAAAGGACTCGGTTTCTAACCGGAAGTGAGTTGTCAAATTCACGAAGTTACTGCTGGTGGTTGTAGTTCAACTTCCCGCTGATTTGTAGCCATCAAAATGACAAGATTGAGATTAAAGACTACAATTTCCTTCAGTAAGGTAGCAGGGTTGAACTGTTTGATTCCCGCTGCACATTATGGGAAGTAGAGTGAATCCATCAGTGTTTCACACACACTGTTAGTGAAAGGTGGTTGTTTAAAAACTACACAAACCAATAAGCTTTTTTCTAATGTTAGCCAACGTCACTCACCCTGCTTGCGAGACAGGAAAACATTTAATCAAAATTGCGCTATGAATAAAAAAACACAAATGCTGACCATCTCATCTCAAACACTATGAATAATTGTTTTAGCTGGCTACAGTAGCCAGCAACTGCATTCGTTCGCTCGCTAGCTAACCAATAAACGATTCAACGTTGGAGAGCTAACTAGCCATTATGAGAAGAGACAGTCTATGTGAGCGACTCAACCCCACGATTTACGATGGAGTGGCGCGCCGACTAGTGTGTGGGCGGCCTGTGTTATGTTTTTAATACAAACTACCGATTTCAGGGCTATTCTTTGGGTGCTGAAATATGTCGTTTTTGATTAATTACATTTTGTGACTTCGGAACTCCAGTCTGCCCACACTAGTCGCCGCGCGTAAATCGTGAGTTTAGTTTAATTCGGCTATCAAGTCTGTCATTATCAGCTAACTTCAGTCTCACAATAATTGGACGGCTGTTTGATAAGCAACGTGACATTTGACTAGAATGGAAATTAAAATGAAACTGAAACTATTATCGTTTGAGCCGGTAGACCTTCCAAGGGGGCTAGCCCTATTACAAGCCAAGGACTTTGGGTGGGACGAGTTGGGATAACATTAAACCAGTACTTAGGCTTGAGGAGAAGGTATCTCCTCTGACGCCCATTATCCTTAAATTTCTAAGTCCCATTAATCAGCTCTGCAAATGTGATGTCAAAATAAGTTCAGTACGCACCCAAAATATGGAGTTTCGCAGCAAATATCGTCGTTACTGCCGTTGTGCGTAACAGTATGTTTTGCAGTATGTACTTGCAAAAAAATTCTAAATAGTTTTTGACCAAGTGCATGAGCCAAATCCACAAATCAACCTAACACCAAATGTTGACGTTAGATTGATGTAGCTGACTTAACTCAATTCCATGGAGTTGAGCAGAGACCAGGCTTTGTGGAATTCAGCTACTACTACATCGAATCGCTCCCAAGGTCAATACTCAAACATTTACATTATGTAACGCTTACCATGATGTACCTATGTTTGCCCTCTAGTTGCATGCCTTTCCTTGTTTGCTGAGATGCATACTTTTTCAATAAACGTTAATGAAATACAACCACCGATTGTTTGCGCGTTGCTTTTAGATGGCATGTGCCAATTTGAATCTCAACAACCAGTCGGTTGTATTTGATTCATGTTTTATAAAAAAAAAAAAAAAAAATGGATTTCAGCAAACAAAGAAAGGCACTCAACTACACAAGATTAAACATAGGTACAAGGTAAGCATTTCATTTTTTGTTGTTGACCTTGGGCAAATCAATTTAGTCAGAGCTGAATTCCAAAAAGCCTGGTCTCTGCTCAACTCTGTTCATGGAGTTCATCAGAAACTTCCTTTACGGACCTCCTGAAAGGTGCAGCGGTCTAAGGCACTGCATCGCACAGCTAGAGGCATCACTACAGACCTGAGTTTGATCCCGGGCTGTATCACAACTGGCCGTGATCAGGAATCTCATAGGGCAGCGCATAATTGGCCCAGCATCATCTGGGTTAGGGGAGGGTTTGGCCAGAAAGGGTTTACTTGGCACATTGCGCTCTAGCGACTCCTTGTGGTGGGCCAGACGCCTGCAGGTTGACCGGTGTTTCCTCCGACACATTGGTGCGGCTGGCTTCCGGGTTAAGCGGGCGGGTGTTAAGAAGCGCGGCTTGTTTTGGGGGATGCATGACTCAACCTTCGCCTCCTGAGCACGTTGGGGAGATGCAGCGATGAGACAAGATCGTAATCGGGGTGAAAAAATATATAAATAAACTTCCTTTACCATGGAGTTGAGTTTAGTCAGCTAGGTTGATGAAGCATTGTTGTCGCTGTGAGTTGTTGCCATGTTATTATATGTGGAAAAGGACTAACAGAATAAAGAAACTAGCTAGCTATATAGCTAGCCAATTCAAAAATTACTGTAGCCTACATGTTGGGTAAGGATGATCTGCCAGTGTTAGTACTGAATATCAATAGCCTATTTGCCAAATTGCTCTGAGCTGAAGGCCAAATATCCTCAGGCTCATCTGTCCACACATTATTTATATGCAGCAAATGTAGCCATGCTTTGTGAGTCACAGCCAGGCAAGACGTTCTTGTCTTGATAGCACACCACATCAACACATTGTGTCTATAACACCTTACTATAAACACTTTGTCTACAGATCCATACTCACGTTGCAAACAAAAAGCCTGGTGGTGAAATCTGTTAAAGTAATACCTGTTAACCCTTTTCTCTCCTTCCACAGACAGAATGTCAGAAGGGGACAGTGTTGGTGAATCAATCCATGGGAAACCATCCACAATCGGAAGCTTCTTCACACGGGTTGGACAGGTACTGCTGCCAGGGCCTTTAGTTGTTCTCTCATCAAATGTCAAGAGGAAAGAAAACTAGGCCAAACCAAGGGAAACGCTGCCACCACTGTTTTGATGAAGATAACCATTGGACCCACTGTCACGGTGGTGCTACATTGAAAAGTTAGAAATTAAACTTCAGATAAGACGATGTGAAAATGTGACGCTTTATCTAATGTTTACTGTTGCACTCCTGGTAATGGTTGTGCACTGTCTTTCTGGTTGGTGTCTTTTCCAGATCTATCAGTCATGGCTAGACAGGTCGACGCCGTTCTCCATAGGGCGATGGGGAGTCACTCTTTCGCTAACGGCCATCTACATGATCAGAGTGTACATATTACAGGTAGAGAAACACACCACACTCAGGGCTTATGCTGGATCGCGTTCAGGAGGTTGCAACGTACTGAACACTACAGATAGAAGTGCCATGAGTAGAGCTGACATTTTTCCTTTCTCAGCATGTCAAAGAGGTATGTCTGTTCTGCACAATATATTTCTATCTTAGCGTTCCACAACATTTTGCCCTACTGAATATGCATCTGACGTGTTTTGAAGGTAGACTCTGTAATCTGGCGTCACCATATACAGTGCGACAACTTCCTCCTTTCACGAAAACAACAACAAAAGTCAAATCTGCCACGATTTGGGTATGCCTCAATGGAGGGAGCCTGTAACTGGCTTGTCAGATTTGAATTCTATTGTTTATGACTGATCATGTTACATTTCTGAGTTTGAACGTTAAGATATTTTGGGGCTCTCCTAGGGTTCTGCAATGTGCCTTTAGGTGTAATATGCACTTGCACACATCCAAGCAGTAGAAGATTACTTTGTGTGATCACGTCTGTGTGAAAATGTAGGCTACTGTAGGCTACTGTTTTCCCTTTAGACTAGTATTGTCCCAGATATTGTCAATGTGATACATTTGTGAATTATGTGAGGGAATACACATGTTTACACTTAATTTCCAGTTTGGATAAGAGCGTCTGCTAAATGAGTAACATTTTAAAATGTAATGTATGAAATTCAAATGAACACTAATATAGGTTTTCTCTGCTCCCTCCAGGGTTGGTATATTGTAACATACGCTCTGGGAATCTACCATCTCAACCTGTTCATCGCTTTTCTATCACCAAAAGTGGATCCATCAATGCTTGACGAAGGCAAGTTAGAGTTCACTGTAACATACGACATTCCTTTGGGTTGCAGTCATGTTTAAGATGTTTACTTTCTCACATAAAACGATGTACTTCTAGCGCTCACTCTTCATGAAGATACCCTCAAAGCACTCTCCATGTAGGACTGTGGCTCGAGACTATATTTAAAAAAACTTTGACTTTGGCATCTTGATACACTGGTGTGTATATGATTCAGGAAAGATACATTATAATTTGGGACGATTCAATACTATATGTTTCAGTTTTCATCCTTATGACTAAACAAAGACTATTAAAAATTACATTTTCTATTTGGGTAATTCTCAAGAAACTCGCAGTTCACAAAAATTCCTCTTGGATCACTAAGATTAGATCTGTATTTATCTACTTCATAATTATGTTTATTAATGAGATTGTCATTTACAACAATTTCCACATCTACCAATGCAAAAATTATCATTACTGCAACAGTTTTAGAAGTCCAAAGTAGTAATAGCAAATACATTTCTACTATTTGTTTTAGCATTCCTCACTTAATGAAAAGGCCTGAGTTAAACATGTAATGTAATTATTATTTTGTAACTTCTCATTACCGCAACACAACCTTTTCTGAATCTTGTGTATACATGGTATTTTCAAGTACACATTTAGAAAAAGGCATAGTATCAGATTAAGCCCAAATAACTACAGTACATTTTATTTGTTCTAATAGTTTTAAATGTTGGTGCATTACGGTAATGATGAGCAGGTTTCAGAGATGATAATGCATGTTTGATAGTTGGCGATTTAAAAATTATACTGAGCTCTACTAGAGATTAGATATACTTTTGTATATATAGTGTACAGTTGAAGTCGGACGTTTACATACACCTTAGCCAAATACATTTAAACTCAGTTTTTCATAATTCCTGACATTTTAATGTAGTAAAAATTCCCTGTTTTAGGTCAGTTGGGATCACCACTTTGTTTTAAGAATGTAAAATGTCAGAATAATACCTTGACTTTGTTGTCCTTAAGCCATTTTGCCACAACTTTGGAAGTATGCTTGGGGTCATTGTCCATTTGGAAGACCCATTTGCGACCAAGCTTTAACTTCCTGACTGATGTCTTGAGATGTTGCTTCAATATATCCACATCATTTTCCTACCTCATGATGCCATCTATTTTGTGAAGTGCACCAGTCCCTCCTGCAGCAAAGCACCCCCACAACATGATGCTGCCACCCCCATGCTTCACGGTCGGGATGGTGTTCTTCGGCTTGCAAGCCTCCCCCTTTTTCCTCCAAACATACCGATGGTCATTATGGCCAAACAGTTCTATTTTTGTTTCATCAGATCAGAGCACATTTCTCCAAAAAGTACGATCTTTGTCCCCATGTGCAGTTGCAAACCGTAGTCTGGCTTTTTTATGGCGGTTTTGGAGCAGTGGCTTCTTCCTTGCTGTGTGGCCTTTCAGGTTATGTCTCTATAGGATCGTTTTGCTGTGGATATAGATACTTTTGTACCTGTTTTCTCCAGCATCTTCACAAGGTCCTTTGCTGTAGTTCTGGGATTGATTTGCACTTTTTGCACCAAAGTACGTTCATCTCTAGAGACAGAACGCGTCTCCTTCCTGAGCGGTATGACGGCTGCATGGTCCCGTGGTGTTTATACTTGCGTACTATTGTTTGTACAGATGAACGTGGTACCTTCAAGCGTTTGGAGGATGAACCAGACTTGTGGAGGTCTACAATTTTTTTCTGAGGTCTTGGCTGATTTCTTTTGATTTTCCCATGATGTTAAGCAAAGAGGCACTGAGTTTGAAGGTAGGCCTTGAAATGCATCCACAGGTACACCTCCAATTGACTCAGGCTAATTGACATAATCTATCAGAAGCTTCTAAAGCCATGACACAATTTTCTAGAATTTTCCAAGCTGCTTAAAGGCACAGTCAACTTAGTATATGTAATCTTCTGACCCACTGGAATTGTGATACAGTGAATTATAATTGAAATAATCTGACTGTAAACAATTGTTGGAAAAATGACTTGTGTCATGCACAAAGTAGATGTCCTAACCGACTTGCCAAAACTATAGTTTGTTAACAAGAAATTTGTGGAGTGGTTGAAAAACAAGTTTTAATGACTCCAACCTAAGTGTATATAAACTTCCGACTTCAACTGTATGTGGACACCCCTTCAAATTAGTGGATTTGGCTATTTCAGCTACACTCGTTGCTGATGGGTGTATACAATCGGGCACACAGCCATGCGATCTCCATAGACAAACATTAGCAGTAGACTGGCCTTACTGAAGAGCTCAATGACTTTCCACGCTTCACCGTCATAGGATGCCACCTTTCCAACAAGTCAGTTCGTCAAAGTTCTGCCCTGCTAGAGCTGCACCGGTCAACTTTAAGTGCTGTTATTGGGAGGTGGAAACATCTAGGAGCATCAATGGCTCAGCCACGAAGTGGTAGGCAATACAAGCTCACAGAATGGAACCTCTGAAGCGCGTAAAAATTGTCTGTCCTTGGTTGCAACACTCACTACAGAGTTCCAAACTGCCTCTGGAAGCAACGTCAACAGAATAACTGTTCGTTGGGAGCTTCATGAAATGGTTTCCATGGCTGAGCAGCCACACGCAAGCCTAAGATCACCCTGCGCAATGCCAAGCGTTGGCTGGAGTGGTGTAAGGCTCGCCGCCATTGGACTCTGGAGCAGTGGAAACGCGTTCTTTGGAGTGATGAATCACGCTTCACCATCTAGCAGTCCGACGGCAGAATCTGGGTTTGGCGGATGCCAGGAGAACATTACCTGCCCCATTGCATAGTGCCAACTGTAAAGTTTGGTGGAGGAATAATGGTCTGGGGCTGTTTTTCAGGGTTCGGGCCATGCCCCTTAGTTCCAGTGAAAGGAAATCTTAACGCTACAGCTTACAATGACATTCTAGACAATTCTATGCTTCAGTTTGGGGAAGAACCTTTCCTGTTTTAGCATGACAATGCCCCTGTGCACAAAGCAAGGTCCATACAGAAATGGTTTGTCGAGATCGGTGTGGAAGAACTTGATTGGCCTGCACAGAGCCCTGACCTAAACCCCATCAAACAGCATTCATCATTTGGGATGAATTGGAATGCCGACTGCGAGTCAGGCCTAATCGCCCAACCTCAGTGCCCGACCTCACTAATGCTCTTGTGGCTGAGTGGAAGCAAGTCCCCGCAGCAATATTCCAACATCTAGTGGAAAGCCTTCCCAGAAGAGTGGAGGCTGTTATAGCAGCAAAGTGGGACCAACTCCATATTAATGCCCATGATTTTGGAATGGGATGTTTGACGAGCAGGTGTCCACATACTTTTGGTCATATACTGTATCATGGGTGAATAAAACTTTATTTAAAAAAAAGTTTTTTTACAGAAACTTGAAAAAGTCTTAAGGTAATGGCAAACATGTCCACAGACAGTGTTTTTACTTAATACATATTTAGTTTAATGTGAATTTCAAATGGTATACAATTTATGATTGATCAAGTCAAATGTTATCGGTCACATACACATGGTTAGCAGATGTTAATGCGAGTGTAGCGAAATGCTTGTGCTTCTAGTTCCGACAGTGCAGCAATATCCAAACTACAGCAAGTGTTTTATTCGAATACATTAGGTTTCTCTAAAGTAAAATTGTATAAAAGGAACTGAATTTATGGATGCATTTTGGTAATGAGAATTTGGGGTGAAAATGTCCAATTCAGGCTCATATTTATTTGAAATGAGACACTATGCCTAAACTACGCACCTTAGTCTTCAGAATGATTGCAGATGCAACATGGTTTTCTAAGTCCATTTGCAACTGTCAAACTGGTATCATGAGAATTACTCATTTCTGAAAACATTGCCATTGATATAGGCTAATGCCAAAATTAGATCACAAAATTCAGATATTTGTTACAGTTCAGTTCACCTACATGCAATATTTTGGATAACGGTTGGTTTACCTTGCCCTCACCAGACTTACTAATTAAACATTTGGAAATGCATTTGGTAAGTGGCGTCTATTGTGCAAGGTTATTTTATGGCTAGGATTGTGACCGAATCGGGGGGGGTCGTCTCATACCAGTTCTCAAAATATTGGTGAATAGTTAAACCCCTACTCTGTACACTCAAGCAGACTTTCTTTAAGTATGGTTTGCGACCCACCTGTTAATGGTGGGTTGCGACGTGTCACAGTAAATGTATAATTATTTAATTCATTACCGGAATTGATTTGGCCAAGTGCAATTGCGCTCTCTGGTCAGTGCTCTCTCTGCTTAGCAGGGGTGTCTCTGCTCATTTTGGTATCTGCGGGAGTGGGAGGGAGACGCCGGTGTGCTTTGCAGTTTGATCTTGTTTCTGCAGTTTTATTGAAGATCACTGCAGCGCTGTCTTTCAGCAGCAGATGATGCGCTGTCGGCCACTGATTTGTTATTCTCACTCGCCATCACTCACCGCTGTCATCAAATGGACTCAAGCTAGCCACAAGTTCTGACTGAGCTCATACAGCACAAATACAGCGATGGGTTACTCTCTCATGCAAACTTTGAGAAATGGTGAGGAGCACCCACAGTGTGTTTTATGCGGGAAGTGCTTAGTAATGAGTCTCTCAAAACAAACAAATTAAAACGACACATCCGACCAAACATCCACAGCATGATGGTAAACCCAGAGAATTTTTTTCAGACAGGGCACAATGCTTCAGGAGAAAGTGCTTCGACAGTGGAAAAGTAAGTCAGCTAGCAAGGCATTGTCATTTTATAACAGGTGATGATAAGCAGAAATAAGGGAGCACTAACTCTCATAGTAGTAAATGTGAATTTCTCTTTCAAACAATCCCCTTGTACACAGCTAAGAGCTAGCTAATGTTAGCAAAAGCAAGTTAGCTACTGTACTTTTAAAAAATAAAAATAATTCACTAGTGAAGTCAGTTAAGAACAAATAATTGTTTTACAATGATGGCCTACCAGAAGGCCTCCTGCGGGGACGGAGACTTGGATTAAAAATAAATATTGGACAAAACACACAACGATGAGACGACAACACTACATAAAGAGAGACCTAAGACGACAACAGCATGGTAGCAACACAACATGATAGCAGCACAAAACATGGTACAAATATTATTGGGTACAGACAACCAGCACAAAGACAAGAAGGAAAAGACAACAGTGCATCACGCGAAGCAGCCACAACTGTCAGTAAGAGTGTCCATGATTGAGTCATTGAATGAAGAGATTGAGATAAAAACTGTCCAGTTTGAGTGTTTGTTGCAGCTCGTTCCAGTCACTAGCTGCAGCGAACTGAAAAGAGGAGCGACCCAGGGATGTGTGTGATTGGGGCCTTTTAACAGAATGCGACTGGCAGAATGGGTGTTGTATGTGAAGGATGAGAGCTGCAGTAGATTTCTCAGATAGGGGGGAGTGAGGCCTAAGAGGGTTTTATAAATAAGCATCAACCGATGGGTCTTGCGACGGGTATACAGAGATGACCAGTTTACAGAAGAGTATAGAGTGCAGTGATGAAATCTAATGGCTGAATGGTAAAGAACATCTAGCCGCTCGAGAGCACCCTTACCTGCCGATCTCTATAAATGATTTCTCCGTAATCTAGTATGGGTAGAATGGTCCTCTGAAATCAGGGTTCGTTTTGCAGCTGGGGTGAAAGAGGAGCGATTACGATAGAGGAATCCAAGTCTAGATTTAACTTTAGCCTGCAACTTTGATATGTGCTGAGAGAAGGACAGTGTACTGTCTAGCCATACTCCCAAGTACATGTATGAGGTGACTACCTCAAGCTCTAAACCCTCCAAGGTAGTAATCACACCTGTGGGGAGAGGGGCATTCTTCTTACCAAACCACATGACTTTTGTTTTGGAGGTGTTCAGAACAAGGTTAAGGCAGAGAAAGCTTGTTGGACACTAAGAAAGCTTTGTTGTAGAGCGTTTAACACAATCCGGGTAGGGGCCAGCTGAGTATGACTATCATCTGCATATAAATGGATGAAAGATCTTCCTACTGCCTGAGCTATGTTGTTGATGTAAATTGAGAAGATCGTGGAGCCTAGGATCGACCCTTGGGGTACTCCCTTGATGTGCAGTGGCTGAGACTGCAGATGTTCTGACTTTATACACTGCACTCTTTGAGAGCGGTAGTTAGCAAACCAGGCCAAAGACCCCTCAGACACCAATATTCCTTAGCCCGGCCCACAAGAATGGAATGGTCTACCGTATCATAAGCTTTGGCCAAGTCAATAAAAATAGCAGGACAACATTGCTTAGAATCAAGGGCAATAGTGACATCATTGAGGATCTTTAAGGTTGCAGTGACACATCCATAACCTGAGCGAAAACCAGATTGCATACCAGAGAGAATACTATAGACATCAAGAAAGCCAGTTAGTTGATTGACAAGTTTTTCCAACAGTCTTGATAAACAGGGCAAAATAGAAATTGGCCTATAACAGTTAGGATCAGCTTGATCTCCCCCTTTAAGTAATGGATGTGCTGTGGCTGCCTTCCAAGCAATGGGAACCTCCCCAGAAAGGAGAGACGGGCTTGGCGACGATAAGTGCTGCAACCTTAAAGAAAGAATCTGACCCAGATGTTTTTTGGGGGTCAAGTTTAAAACTTCTTTAGGATTGGTGGGTCCCCTGCGGGACGGTTGAGCTAACATAGGCTAATGTGATTAACATGAGGTTGTAAGTAACAAGAACATTTCCCAGGACATAGACACATCTGATATTGGCAGAAAGTTTAAATTTATTTTTGCACTGTCCAATTTACAGTAGCTAATACAGTGAAAGAATATCATACTATTGTTTGAGGAGAGTGCACAGTTTTGAACATGAAAATATATGAATAAACAAATTAGGCACATTTGGACAGTCTTTATACAACATTTAACAGAAATGCAATGGTTCATTGGGATCAGTCTTAAACTTGCACATACATTGCTGTCATCTAGTGGCCAAAATCTCAATTGCACCGGAGCTGGAATAATACATTATGGCCTTTCTCTTGCATTTCAAAGATGATGGTACAAAATAAATACAAAAAAACTTTTTCTTTGTATTATCTTTTACCAGATCTAATGTGTTATAGTCTCCTACATTCCTTTCACAGTTCCACAAACTTCAAAGTGTTTCCTTTCAAATGTTACCAAGAATATGCATATCCTTGCTTCAGGGCCTGAGCTACAGGCAGTTTTTCATCTGTATTGTTACTTAGGGTTGTATTATCAAACTAAGCCTGTGTGATGTGATCAATCTGTTTATTCCTGTTCAGAATGAAAATGATTTATTGTATTTTAACAGCAACAGTTCCAATCTAGACATATGTACGAGTTAATGGGGAAAATAAACCTGAAATTATATTTATATGGGTATTTAATTTAATTGTTATTTGTTTTTGTCTATATTGCATTTGTTTTAGGCATAAGGGAAATGAACTGTACCGATAATTACGTATAGTTGCATGTTTTCATAAGCTTGGGTCCCAGGAAAACAGACTTTCTAATTTGGTTCCCAGGCTGAAAAAGTTTAAGAACCCCTGCACTAGAGAAACAAGATATTGGAGAGCTCCTTTCCTTTCAATGTGATGAGAGTAACTTAGAAAGGTATTTCTTTGGAAGCTCTTGGGTTACTATGTAAATACTATTTAAAATGCCTTTAGTGACATTTTGGTATTTAAAACAGAATGCAAAGTGTCTACACCAGTGCTCTTATCGGGATTCTATTTAGAGCCGTTTTGAAACTCTGTAGTCACTGTTCTTGTTTTGAGTCCATTTGATTGGCTAGCAACGTGATCCTCGCTGTAACTTTCCTCCCCCTCCATTCACCTGTAGATGAGGGCCCGGCGCTCCCCACCAAGCAGAACGAGGAGTTCCGTCCGTTCATCAGGAGGTTGCCTGAATTCAAATTCTGGTGAGATCCCAAGGATCCCAAGGACCGCACCATCTCTAGTTGTCATCTACCCAGCTTGGCCTGTCACTGAACTGGACTGAGTTACAGGCTTGTGCATCATTTGTGCCCACTATTTCAGTGTCCTGTCGGAATATTCCACAAATCTTTGAGTGAATGATGTCACACAGAAAATACACACAATCCATGGAAAGTGAGAACACCCATACTAACGTAGTACACTGACATGTACAATACTGTGT
Organism: Salvelinus namaycush; assembly: GCF_016432855.1. Taxonomy (NCBI): domain Eukaryota; kingdom Metazoa; phylum Chordata; class Actinopteri; order Salmoniformes; family Salmonidae; genus Salvelinus; species Salvelinus namaycush. The sequence continues at coordinate 6,286,415 of NC_052322.1, read as the reverse complement.
TCTATGTCCCACTATTCAATAGCCTGGTTCACAGAAAAGACCTCCTGCACACTGTCCCTTGCAAATTCTCTCCTTTTTATTCTGTTTACTCACCAAGTAGCCAGCTCGCCCACCAATGTGAAGATATTCTTGGCCTGTGGAAGTATATTTCCAATAGGACACGGCACTAGGATTGCTCTACGGACTTTTACAATGTAGCCTAGCTTTCCAGTGCAGAGCTGTATCGTTGTACATACTTTCCTTACTATCAAGGCCATTTCATTCTCAACCTGAACCTATAACAACAATGCTAATATGTACCGGAGGTGGCACTGACAAGTATGTTGTTGCCCATACTTATTTTGATGGTAGGAAACAGAAATCTCTCGTGCTTAGCGTTGTAGTTTACTTGTGCTTTCTTTACCACTGTCTACAGGAAAGGAACTTACTATCGTTAACGCTGACTTTTTTGTTGTTGTGTGCATGTGTTTTTCTTTTGTCTTCAGGCATTCGGCAACAAAAGGCATCGTCATCGCCATGATTTGCACGTTCTTTGAAGCCTTCAATGTGCCAGTGTTCTGGCCCATACTTGTAATGTACTTCATCATGCTTTTCTGTATCACCATGAAGAGGCAGATCAAGGTAAGGGAAACCCAGATGACGCTGCTGCTTACTCTGCATGATATATAGTTGTGTCAGACAATTCAAAGCTAAATGGATCACAGTCATACAATCCTAATGAATTCCTCTGCTCTTGATATGTATCTGTAATTAATCATGCTTGTCAATCTTCAAGACGTTTCACTTAGAATTCAGTCAATAAGAACATCATGTGAATGTGGCTAATTTTATTTTTCTTCTCCTACTTTCAGCATATGGTCAAGTACAGATACCTCCCCTTCACACACGGGAAGAGGACTTACAGAAGCAAGGAAGAAACCGGGAAACCTTTTGCTAGTTAAAATCAAACCCTCCCCCTTAACCCCCCCTTGAGAATTAAAAGTTATGGAAAAATAGTATATGTGGGTAAAAGGGGGCAGTGATTGTCTGAGGGGGAAAAAAGATACAATAAATAGGTTTGATCCAAAATGTTGACAGTATTGGATGGTAGTAGTGCTGAGGATTGACGTAATCACAAGAACACGCTGCCTTTGGTTATTATGGGGATGGGGAGTCATCTCTCAGCCGCGGGATACCGTTGTCTTTGGTCAGTGGATGAAACGCAGTGCCGCCCTTTGCCTTTCTAACCCCCTGGGGTAAGTATGAACTCTGCTGGAGGGGGCGCCACTGGACGGATTGCAGGAGAAATTCAGTTGTGGATTCTTAATGACGCTCCATTTTAACTGCTGGCTCCAAGCGAAATACAACTACTTTTGATTAAAGACATGGTACCTACTCGTTTATAACGTGTACTTGTGGGAAGTCCTTAGGTTTAGAATGAAATAACCTGATTAGATGTACTTTTTATTTTAATTTAATTGATTTAAATTGATGTGGGTCTATGATCAAGTGTACTTTTGCACTGTCTTGAGACTCACATCAGAAATGTTCCTTTATGTAAAGCAGTTAATTTTTAGTGACTGGTTACCCTTCAGTTGAACACGAATTCACTACATACAGTACAGAACCATGGTCCAACCATCTGTTGATGGCACAAGCAGTGATTTAGGTATAGGAGATTGGCTAGATAACAAGTTAGCGACGAGTGAAAACGCTGCATGGCTAGGACAGAGTTGGTGTACTTTCCAGAGAATATCATCATGGAGAATTATGAAATGTCATGTTTTTTACAACATTATGTACAGAGAGGTTTAAGAAAGCCCAGTTCAAGTTGTGTGGCTGCTAAAAAGAGAAAAAAAAGTATTATTAATTTGTTACTGTTTTTCCCTCCGTAGCCATAGAATCTCTTTTGTGTTTATTCCCTCTGCTTTCCCGTCATGTCAAACATACGATTTGCTTGTACAGTTGAAGAGAATTGTAATTGTCATTCAGCACTCTTGGATACTAAATGACAGATTACTTTACGTATGGGGAAGTAAATCAAGTAGTTACATTTCAGATTTATGCTTTGCGCCCCCTGTGAATATCATTTTTTGGGTTCAGATTTCTTAAAATGTACATCAGTATCATACTCTTATTCAAATTATTATTTCCTTACAAAAAAGTTATCCCCTGAAAGACCATATCCTTTGAACAAGCAGTTTAGGCAACTGTTTACAAACTAGGGTGTATTCCATTCAAATCTAGTAGCTTGATACTCACATTCTGTATTTTTCTTTTGACAAATGTGGTAATAGTCTAATCATTCCAAACAAAAATATTTTCTCTTTCGCTTCTTTTGCAGAGGACACATAAGAAAAGTGAGATTGAGAGCTTTTAATGTAACAAATGAATGAAGAGGGTATGCCGGGGATCTTATGAAAAGTGTGCGGTAGTATTTTTGGTAACCAGAGACATTTTGAAAAACCTTTGATCAGCAATAGGGAAGGGGGAAAAAAATAAAAATCCTGTCAAAGTACATAGTGTTTCAAGGGTTTATATCTATTTTAAAGATTACATTTGTTTTGAGATTTATTTTCAACATTTTTTTTCTTCAAACAACTGTTGAACAAGTGTTCCAAGTCATCGTATGTCATTTAAAAAAATAAAAAATAAATAGTAAAATTGATTTCTAGATTTATAAACTTTCTCATGAAAGAGATTGCATGTTCTTGGTTGCTCTTGTGCTGCAATTATAAACAAAAAAAGATTTTAATAACTTTTAAGTGTAATTTTTTTCACTCCAAATGCTATTAAAGAGACTGTGTCCCTTCAAATTAGGTGTGGCTGTTTCTGCTTCATGTTTTTGGATCTCACTGACATTTGTCTGTTAACTTTAATCCATTCCTGCTTTTAGAAGTAACCATTAGGGCGGTAGGTAGACCAGCGGAGATGGACAGTTCGAATCCCAGGCCAGGCACTGGAAAAATAGGGGGAATTGATCTGGCAACTGGAGGGCTGCTGGGTTCACATCTTAAAGACCTTCCTCTACTGTTGGGCTCTTGAACAAGGGCATTAACCCCACAACTTGCTCTCCATCCAGGGGAGCTGCTCGTCTCAACTGTATGTGATGTTGGTGTGGACAAAGGCACTCTGCCTTCACATTTAGTATCTGAAGAAAACAATGCTGTAGCATCTCCTAGCCCTGCAGGTAATGCACTACCTGAATAATTCTCTTGCCCAGCCTCTTGAGTTTAAACTGGATAGAGAATATATACTGGGAGGACTTTGACATTCATCATGCCAGCAGCTCAGTTCTTTACAACAGACCGGAGACTGGATTGCTCTCTGAGTACTGTAGCACAACATACCTTTCCACATTCAGGGAACTCCCAACTCTAGACCTGGAGAGACATTGGGTGTGCAGGGTTGGTTTTTTTACAGCCCAACACCCAATTTAATTAAGCAATGCTTGTACTGAATACCAAGGTGATTATTGTAAACTGTTCTGTTAGTGTTGGTTTGGAATAAAAGCCTGCATACCCAGTTGGAGTTGGAGAACCCTGAGTTAAATAATAACACTTACATTTAAGTAAAGTGAAATTTCTTCCATAGTACTGTAAATGTATTATACTGGGGCTATTCAACTATATTCTTACAGGGGCCAGATTTGAAAAATGTTATTTACAGGGGTGGCAGACATTTTTTACATGGGATTACTCTTCCTAAAACTGGTATAAAGAACAATGCAGAAACATAATTAATGACTGCTAAAACACAGACTTTATCTTAACCAATTGAAGAGTTGTATGCTTTTTCAAAGTGAATAGCTATATAAAATACACCATTTAAACAAAACCAATGGATTAATGAGTCAATGTGGTGGAATGATAGCTACTGTATTCATCTGTTTCAATAACTGTCTCGATAGGCTCGATCCTACTAGATCCTACAAGAGAACAGAAGAAGTGTAACTATCAACAAGAGACAAAATCAGGAGATGGAATTTGAGTCTATATATTATATCATAGGCCTATAGAGTTTATTGCTTGGCCTACTGATTTATTGTCCAAGTTGCCTGATACTCTGCTAATTGACAGCTTGATATAATGCAGCCAGCTATCATAAACCAGTTATAAAAGAGCATTAACATTGTTGTGGATAAATCTAAGAGCTACAGTACACCTGTGCGCTACATTCTTGCTAGCATTACACTGTGCTGTGTTACATGTGTTCTTTCTAGCAGCTATTTGTGCTACACGATGTAGTTGAGAGCCCAATTGGGTAATTGTTTAGCAGAAGAATGGGACAAAGATGACACAATGGTAGATGTCTTGCAGGGTTGACCGTAAGTTTGGGTTGTGTCAGGTAAAAGGGGCATGGCCATTCTTAGGTTAAGTCTCCAAATTCAGCCTTCAAGAGCCTTCATTTTCTCCACAATACTATAATTATGCTCTTTTAGTTCATTTTCATTTGGGCCACACGCCTGCAAGCGCACACACACACACACACACTCGTGCGCACACACACCCTCACGCGTGCACACACTCTCACGCGCACACACACACACTCACACGCGCACACACTCTCACGCGCACACACACACACTCACACACACTCTCACGCGCACACACACACACACACTCTCACGCGTGCACACACTCTCACGCGCACACACACACACACTCTCACGCGCACACACACACTCTCACGCGCTCACACACACACTCACACACACTCTCACACGTGCACACGCACACACACTCTCACGCGCACACACACACACAGGCAGAGTTGTAGTTTGGTTGTTTGTGAGCTCTTGAAGACTGCATGTTGGGAGAGCAGCATTGGGGTTAATAATAATATGTCAAAGAGGAGCATTTCACAGCTCTATAACTGACTTGATTTGAGTCTGGAGTCAATAGGAGTCAATAGGAGGCAATAGGAGGCAATCGGAGTCAATAGGAGTCAATAGGAGTCAAAAAGGAGTCAAAAAGGAGTCAAAAAGTCTAAGTAGCATGAGCAACTATTTGCATTGTTTTAGCAGAGTTGTTCAGTCAAGGATATTGGAAGTCAGCGTCAGCCTACCGTAAAACTTAAATTAATCGCTGAGTCTCAAATAGTCGCTTTTAATAGCCGGGCAATGGAACACATTTCAACAAATAAACGCCTGTTTCAAATAAACGCCAAATTTACACCGACACCTTATTGTGCAGACTAAATGTTGGAGACCTTGTTGTTAAATGCACTGCAAACTAAACTGAATGATCTTGTAGACTAAGTTACCTGGAAAATTTGAGCAACTAAACGCCTGTTGAAACATGCATCATGCAGCCATGATATCACTGTACACTGTTGGTAAACACTAACAATGTACAGTCATACCATTGCTGCTGGAACACAAGTCCCAAATCAACCAAAATACATCATATCAATTCCCGAGATGTATGTTCTTCAAGGCGTCCTTTCAAGGCTTGGGATGTTTTTTCCAACGTAGTTCTTATTACAAGAACAATGTAACATGTAAATAACTCCATTAGTAGGGAATTATACATGACTTTCTCTCACAGGTCCTAGAAATCTGAGGGCATACACAGTTCGAAAAATGTCCTTATGGTGCTACAAGAGGTACATGATTTATAGGGAAAGCATCCTTTTATGAATGACTCTTTTCTATCTGAACACATCTGATTTAGCCTATATGTTTGATAGATTTCTTGATTGTTTATAGGAGAATAAAGGTGAATTCTGGAAGGCAGAATTTAAAGGGGAATCTGATTTTAATGTGCCAATGTTGATTGAAAATATACTTGATGCCATTACGGCTATCATTGAAAGTAATTCTATAGTTTATAGAACTGTTTCTACTGTTTTTGTATTATTATTATGTAACTGTCTTCAGTTCAAGATTTTAACTTGTTTTTGAGCTTCATCAAGCCAGGTATCGGGTATCCTCTCAAGCGAAAACGCTCAAGGAAAGAGTTTTGCCCATTTATATTCTACCTCTGTCTGTGACACAATCTATGAAGTTGGCTTACTGGTAAATCTCTTTTTAGGGGGAGCGGGTGATAACTATCAGCTGTCAATATATTTATTTGTATCTGTTGGTTTTCTGTTAACTGTAGTTCTTGTACTTGTTACAAAGGGACGATCTATATCTAAGAAATGTATAGAGTTAGTTGAAGTGATTTGCAGAGTTGGGAGCTAATGAGTTCCCATTGCTGTTCCAAAAGTCTGTAAGTAGAAATATTTATTATATAGAAAATAGTTTTTAGTAAGCTCTAGTTGTGCAAGCTTAATTATTCAATTTGTTGGCGCATCGCTTAAGCGGTTGGAGAGGAACAATTTGAGGGTCGCCATACCTCCATCATTCGGGAATATTGGTATATAGCGATGAGACATCAAGGGTGACTAGGCAGTCTCCTTTACTAATAACTGGTATACTTCGTAGTTTCATTTGAAAATCGGTGGTGTTTTTTAGATAAGATTGCAACTGTTTGACTAATGGATAAATGTGAATGTCCACATAACGAGACACTTGTTCTGTTTGGGAGCCTGAAACGATAGGTCTTAATGGAGGGTCTGCGGTTGATTTTGTGAACCTTAAACGGACCATAAAGGATCAAAACTGTAGGTTTTGGGACAAAGATATTTCAATTCCTGTTCTGTCAACCAATTTATTTTCTAGTCCTTCATCAAGGACTTTATTCAATTGTATAGTTGGAGGATCGAAAATCTATTTCTTGTAACATGTTGTTTTATCATCCAACAGGCTATTCATTTTTTCGATATACATGTTGGTATTAGAAATCACTGTTTAACTTCTTGCGACTACAGGGTGTGCTGTTCCGAATTAGCATTTTGTCGTCTCCAAATTAAACTGCCTAGTACTCAATTCTTGCTTAAGCGCATCGCTTAAGCGGTTGGAGAGGAACAATTTGAGGGTCGCCATACCTCCATCATTCGGGAATATTGGTATATAGCGATGAGACATCAAGGGTGACTAGGCAGTCTCCTTTACTAATAACTGGTATACTTCGTAGTTTCATTTGAAAATCGGTGGTGTTTTTTAGATAAGATTGCAACTGTTTGACTAATGGATAAATGTGAATGTCCACATAACGAGACACTTGTTCTGTTTGGGAGCCTGAAACGATAGGTCTTAATGGAGGGTCTGCGGTTGATTTTGTGAACCTTAAACGGACCATAAAGGATCAAAACTGTAGGTTTTGGGACAAAGATATTTCAATTCCTGTTCTGTCAACCAATTTATTTTCTAGTCCTTCATCAAGGACTTTATTCAATTGTATAGTTGGAGGATCGAAAATCTATTTCTTGTAACATGTTGTTTTATCATCCAACAGGCTATTCATTTTTTCGATATACATGTTGGTATTAGAAATCACTGTTTAATTAACGATGATAATGAGGCAGATTGACCAGAATGACATTTCATTATTTTAAATACACACACATAGTATGTAACTCACTGTATTTCAGGCATTAGTCATTTTACCTTTTCTCACCTCAGCTGACCTTTATTTTTATGGTTTTTATGTTTTGCGGTCCAGGGTGGCCTATTAGACCAGCACATTAAGCTGGTCAACGGCATGCTCACCAGAAATCTGAAAAGGTCTGTATATACAGTATAGTCTTTCTTTACGTTATTTTCGCTTTAGTCCATCTCTGTCTTAATTTTTCCCTGCTTCCTTCAGAATTCCAAAGCTATTCTCTCATTTGTGATCTTCATGTTTTTTTTTCCAGAATGGTCCCATTCAGACATTGTGAAAGCCCCTGTGAAACCAACAGAGAAATGCCAGACCAGAGGTCTCTCCTCTGATGATTAAGACTCACAGGTATGGTTATTTAATATACAGTTCCAGTCAAAAGTTTGGACACACCTACTCATTCAACGGTTTTTCTTTATTTTACTATTTTCTACATTGTAGAATAGTAGTGAAGACATCAAAACTATGAAATAACACATATGGAATCATGTAGTAACCAAAAAAGTGTTAAACAAATCAAAATATATTTGAGATTTGAGATTCTTCAAAGTAGCCACCCTTTGCCTTGACAGCTTTGTACACTCTTGGCATTCTCTCAACCAGCTTCATGAGGTAGTCATTTGAATGCTTTTCAATTAACAGGTGTGCCTTGTTAAAAGTTCATTTGTGGAATTTCTTTCCTTCTTGTGACAAGGTAGGGGTGGTATACAGAAGACAGCCCTATTTGGTAAAAGACCAAGTCCACATTATGGCAAGAACAGCTCAAATAAGCAAAGAGAAACGACAGTCCGTCATTACTTTAAGACATGAAGGTCAGTAAATTTGGAACATTTCAAGAACATTGAAAGTTTCTTCAAGTGCAGTCGCAAATACCATCAAGCGCTATGATGAAACTGGCTCTCATGAGGACCACCACAGGAAAGGAAGACCCAGAATTACCTCTGCTGCAGAGAATCCGTTCATTAGAGTTACCAACCTCAGAAATTGCAGCCCAAATAAATGTTTCACAGAGTTCAAGTAACAGACACATCTCAACATCAACTGTTCAGAGGAGACTGTGTGAATTAGGCCATCATGGTCAAATAGCTGCACACAAAAAGCACTACTAAAGGACACCAATAATAAGAAGAGACTTGCTTGGGCCAAGAAACATGAGCAATGGACATTAGACCAGTGGAAATGTGTCCTTTTGTCTGGAGTCCAAATTGGAGAATTTTGGTTCCAACCGCTGTGTCTTTGTGAGACGTGGTGTGGGTGAACGGATGATCTCTGCATTTGTATTTCCCACCGTAAAGCATGGAGGAGGAGGTGTTATGCTGGGTGTTATGGTGTGGGTGTGATTTGCTGACGACACTGTTGTGATTTATTTAGAATTCAAGGCACACTTAACCAGCATGGCTACCACAGCATTCTGCAGCGATACGCCATCCCATCTGGTTTGCGCTTAGTGGGACTTATTTGTTTTTCAACAGGACAATGACCCAACACACCTCCAGGCTGTGTAAAGGCTATTTGACCAAGAAGGGGAGTGGTGGAGTGCTGCATCAGATGACCTGTCCTCCACAATCACCCGACCTCAACCCAATTGAGATGGTTTGGGATGAGTTGGACCGCAGAGTGAAGGAAAAGCAGCCAACAAGTGCTCAGCACATGTGGGAACTCATTCAAGACTGTTGGAAAAGCATTCTAGGTGAAGCTGATTGAGAGAATGCCAAGAGTTTGCAAAGCTGGCAACGGGTAGCTACTTTGAAGAATCTAAAATATATTTTGATTTGTTGAACACTTTTTTAGTTACTACATGATTCCATATGTGTTATTTCATAGTTCTGATGCCTTCCTCATTATTCTACAATGTAGAATATAGGCTCCCAAGCGGTGCCTTCACTACAGTCCCTGGTTCAAGTCCAGGCTGTATCACATCCGGCTGTGATTGGGAGTCCCATGGGTGGCGCACAATTGCCCCAGTGTTGTCCGGGTTTGGCCGGGGTAGGCCGTCATTGTAAAAAATAATTTGTTCTTAACTGACTTGCCTAGTTAAATAAAAGTAAAATAAAATATCAAGAATTGGGCTGCCTGTGTAAACACAACTTAAAGATTTGGGAGTACATTCAAACTATTTCCCTACAATAACTTTTCAATCAATGCTATTTTGCTTGACTAAATGGAGAGGAACAAGTCTCCCGAAGGTTTGTGCAAATTTGTTGACGAATAGTTCTATATCTCTCTGATTTAAATCAATTAAAAAAACTAAAATGCCCGTCATTTATTTCTGAAATAGCGCAACTCTACCACTAGATGGCATGGTGTCCTCATTACCTCATTAATGCATGTAAAAAAAAAACATGGGTGATATCACACATTTTCCAATGCATTTAACAAAACATTTCCAAGTACTCTGGAGTAAAACTCTGCTTCTCTTTTATCACACTGTCTTTTCGGTCAGAGGTGTGTGCAGCGATTTTTATTTTAAGACCAACTTTAAAATCCCCATGTCACTGGTTTTGCTTATTATCGTTCATCTGTCATTACATAAAGAACATAAAACAAACATTTGGAATGGCCTTCCTGTTCCAGTCTGTTTCCACTGATAGGTGGTTAGAGAGGTAAGGAAACCTCACTATAAAACACACACACACACACACACACACACACACACACACACACACACACACACAGGGAAATGTATTGCCAGACACAGAGGATGATGGTGAACAGTGCAATAATAAAGTGTGTGTGTGTGTGTGTGTGTGTGTGTGTGTGTGTGTGTGTGTGTGTGTGTGTGTGTGTGTGTGTGTGTGTGTGTGTGTGTGTGTGTGTGTGTGTGTGTGTGTGTGTGTGTGCGTGCGTGTGTGTGTGTGTGTAATCACACCACAGTACTTCTTTGAAAATCTATTTAACAGCTGAAGGCCCATTTGGAAGGACCTGATGTCAACCTTAGAGACCAAGCTGGAACAGTTGAATTGTTTATTTTTGTTAACATATCACTGTCAGTATTAGAGCTTCTATTTTTTTTATTTGTGTGTAAGGTGGTTGTTCGTATTGTACATTTGCCTGACCTATGTATAGGGCATCATAAAAAACATTGTGCGGGGACCGCGTTCGTCAGACTGCTTATCCAGACGCAAAGTACACAGGTTTATCCACACGCAAATGATAGCTCACCACACGCACAGGGAGAGGATAGCTCGCTTTGCTTCGATGATCACCCTTCATAGCTCGCAATGGATTTTGTCGCCTGCACAACACCTGTCAGTCCAAGCGCCTATCAAAATGACACTGTGCTTGTTGTGTAAGGACTTCGTGCTGTTTGCTAAGCGAGTACCACTTCCTCCCTGTTCTTCATACTATTCGGCCAATACCTGGCACGAACTTCTGCCTCGCTCGCACACGTGACTACTCTCCTGACGCGTCTTACCAGTCGGCGCCTCGAGAAAAGCTAGCTATCCGCTGGCGCAAGTGGGGACACTTCAGGCAGAGGTGTAAGTTTCACAGCTCCCCATGTGCTACACTTGCTCAACTGCCAAACTGCTTTCTATTTGACTAAAACCTTGTTCCTTAAAATGGCATGTTTACTATTTTACTAACCATTTAAGGCCATATGTTTAAACGTTTGTGTGACAGTTGGTGGGTGCGTCTTGATTACACGCACTTCTGTGCGTAATGATACGTTTTCTTACCAACTAAAATGAAATAGTATTTTGTCTCAGTCTAGGCCTAGGTTATGGCTACATATATCCCAGTCATACCAACCAAAACAACTAAGGCAAATTGAAATGAAGAGGAATATACCACGGTATCGTAGTTTTTATTACAGCTAAATATATGTACAATGCGTAATGGTAATACATATACAAATACATCCCTAAAAGAGACATTTTACGTTTTTAAGTAACATAACACAACGTGCTTACATATCGTTTATCTGCACAGACCCAGAATACTGAAGTCTAAAGTGCAAATGACACATATAATAACCCTTTGGGTTTACAGAGGCGTTTTCTGTGGCCCTTTTATCATTTAACCCCCAAAGAGGACTAAATTTAGCAAAATAAAATCCATGCAGATCTTAATAAATAAGAAGAATTTCTTCAAACTTGTCCATTTACAGGACAGAAGACGTGTAATTACTTCAGTATATAATACTTAACTAACATGATTTAACGATGAAGTATAGCTTTTCATCAAGAGAATATGACAATGCATGCATCTCTATAGCCTAGTATTGATAAATACATATGTACAAGAGACATGTACATATCATACAATTTACATTGGCGTTATGGCTTCTTGAATCTACCAGGGTCTCCACATGTTAGCATTGACAGCTTGTGGCACTGGCTGGGGCCGGTTGGGAAGCGAGTTCGAGTGGTTCTCGATTCTGGAGCCAACGTTGGCTTTGAGGCTCAGGAGTCTCTGCTGAATCTGGGGGAAAGCCCTGGAGCTCTGGGCGCAACAGTTCTGACAAGCTGGGTCGACGGACGCAGACATGGACTGCTGGATGAAGTCGTTCACCCGCTGGCACGAGTCTTTGTCCAGGTTTGTTTTGGGGATCAGAGCGGTGACGCGCTGCAGGCAGGCTTTGTACCCTTCTTTGAAGCTGTCTGATGTACTTTTTTTCTGAGCAGCAGGAATATCACTGAGGAATCTCACGGTCATCTCAAGGATGTCAGCTTTCTCAAGCTTCGAGTACCGAGAATTCTGCACAAAAAGAGAACAGGGTGATGGTTAGACCACTATCTATCTATACGCATAACTTCGATGATGAAATGTTTACAGCTGTGTATTCTAGACACGTATAAAGCATAGCCTAGTTGTTGGTTATTTGGAACTTACATCTTTTCCTGTGAGTGGAAGGATCAGAGTCTTCAGATGGTTGATGCTGTCATTGATACGAGCGCGCCTTCTCTTTTCCAACAAAGGTTTCATTGTCTGAAAAATGGTAACACACAATTTAGAATCCAGGGCAAACCCATTTATCACGAGAATTTAGAAAAACAAAGTATTTTCTATTCTATTGTATCTATTTAGACCCTTACCTTTCTCAATTCAAGCGCCTCTTTTCTCCTGGCCACAGTTAGCCTTGGAGCAAAGGATTGGACAGATTCGGAGGTTATATTTGGAATCATTTTCATTCTCGTATGTGGAGGAGCACTATTTTCAAGTAGGAATCTTTGAGATTGGAGAGGATATGTTTCCAACGACCTCGGGCCGCAGTTTATATGGAGGTCCCGAGCGTCGGTTCTGTGCGTCACGGGTACGCCCCCAAGCTACCGTCAAATAATTTTGACTGAGGACTTTTGCATTTGAAACAACACGAGCACCAAATGTACAATAATAACCATCTGTCTCCCCATTTAATCCAAGCATAACAACTATGGTTTGTGCAAGCTACATTTGATGATACAAAGCTTCTAAAACGTCTGCGTAAATAAGCGTTGCTTTTTGGTCAAAGTGATTTGAACATCAAATGCTATTGTATACAAGCAGTCTTTAACTTCAAAGATTTCTCATTATTCTCTGGTTATTCTGAATTGCATAGTTTTTTATGTACAGCTTATTATTTACGTTTTTAAATAAGTTAAAATGGTTCGATACCCATGCGTAATTACGCATAACCAATGTTCCATGGAAAGCATATTGCATTGTAACACCTTTTCATGGTTAGTGATTTAGAAACATATCAGCCACACATTAGGCCTACATGTTATTTGAATAAATATTAAACGTGTATGCAATTTCACGTTCAATTCGATAAATAGATGCAGGTTATAGTAGATGGACATGGTTCAATTCAATACACGTTTTTCAAATATACCGTTCAGCCACTCACGTTTTGTAGATAGCATTAAACATGTTTTGCACAGATGTTGTTTGATATCCATTCTGTATCGTAGTCTAACATTGGTGGGGGGGCTATGGATGGATGGACGATGGAGGGGGCAGTGGGCTTTATGCATTATTTACATCTACACCGACAGATACCCAAGCCAAGCTAACTTCAAATAACATCTGCTTGTAAATTGTGATCAACAATTTTCTTAGTGTGTGATGTCTAGGCCTCTTACATTTCTGATGGGAGCTGTCTTTACCTGTAGCCTACTTGTGCTGCCTGGGGAGGGGCGTGACTTTGCACGACAGATGATGGGTATGAACTGAAATTCGTTTAAGTTCCTACATGAACAAAGCAAATGTAGAAATGTTTAGCATTCGGCCTATATCCTGAGACACATTTAGTAGACGAACCATTGTTGATTCGAGTCATGGTGTATACATTCCATGTGGCATAGTCTACAAACCATTTACCGTTAATTCTATTCAGAAATGCCTTTAGCATGTCTTCCATAGGCTACCAGTTCCTAACAACAATCACTACTCCAGTGTTAACGACCTATCAAACTCGACGGTTCTCATGGGAATCACGCGTGCAGCACGCGCCATGGAGACCAGATGGGCGTATGTTACCGACCCCTAACCCACCCGCCCCCCAACCCAACCCACCTCTCCCATGTCCCCCTCCTCCCCACTACCATCCCCCTACCACCAGCCCGTGTCACCCTACTATAAGGGAAGAAGCCCCACCCTACTTGTTCTAAACTATTTCTGCATTAAGTTTTATGAAGCATGTTTTGCTAACAATTTTGGCGTCGGTAGCCTTCAAATCTGCATGCGATTGGGTGATGGTCTCCATGGTATCCATGATTTAAAAACAAACTAGGATGCCAAAATAGATTTCCCCCCACACCCCCCTTTCTATAGATGCTCTCTCCATATTGCCATAGTCCGGTCGGCTTGACTTTTACATACTTTATAGCGTCCAAGCTATATTTTTGCAAGTGTGTTTTTCAATGTTTGTGCGTAAAAGCCTGTTTGAGTGTAACGAATTGATGATGGTCGATGCCCTAGTTCAGAGACGGATTGCATCGATGTAGTTTAAAAAACACAGAATCGAACAAATAACATAGCCTTTCATTATAAGCCTTGTATATTTTCAAGTAACTTACAGATTGTTCGAAACTGGATATTTGCTATCACAAATCACTTTTAATTACCATGTGTACTTGACCTGTGAGGTCTGCATGTTTCAAAACATTTTCAATAAGATAAATAATCGAAATACTTCCAAGATAACCATCGTTCTAATTCTGTGGGGACAGGACCTTCTAACGATGCAGTTGAGCGGACGCTTGGCTTGGAACAAAACGAAGCCGTGAAATTGATACGCGCATTTGCTGCACGCGCCCCTATCACCCCCACGGGGCCTTCAATTAACATTTCGGCTGTGTGAATCCAGAACTTTTCCATATAGAGCTTACGGTTAGGGTCCCCTTTGTCTTCCCAGCCAATTCGGCGTGGGTAACCCATCTGTGCAAGCTGAATGGACAGTGACCTATTGTCTAAGAATGTTCTGATACGTGAGAATGAAAAATTCAGCTTTTGGGATGGGGGACGATGTCAGCCGCACCACGACTGCCCATGACGAGGAGCTGCGTAGCTTGAGTTGGGCTCTACACTTCTTTTGTCATGGCATGACCAGCGTCTATTTAGCCAGACAAATGGGAATGAAAAAAAACAACCTCTCAGGTCATGTCTGGTTTTCTTGTGTGAGATCCAATGTAGCATATACCCAATAGTAGATCTATTGTATCTTAACCAAACCAATTAGATGGTAAAGTAGTATTGTAATTTGGTTGAATACAATAGTTGTGTGTGTGTGTGTGTATATAACTCACATAACGTTTATTGTACATCAAATGAGTTTGGAAGCTCTTTTGTACAATGTGCACCTTATAACATTTGTTGGCATCCATCCAAAACATTTCATGTCATAAAATACAGTAAGATATAAAACATCGGTAAAGTATATCTAAACCGTTTTTGTCGAGCTTATCAGACCACAGTGATATGAGCTGGTGACAGGTGCAGAATCTGAAGTTTTAGGCGTGGAACACAGCTGGGAAAAGGGGCCAGAACTCACTTAATATAGTTGCAGCAGATATTTTGTGATTAAGTGTACGTGAAAACAGATTAATATTCTACATTTATTTTGATGGGTTTATTTATCCAGGGGTTACCAGGTAGACTTTGCACCTGATGCGAACACTTAAGAAATCCCCGTACTTTTATGGAAGTGGAAGAGGTTTAAATTGTAATTCAAGATGGAAGAAAAGATGAAGCAGTTAAAATAAGTGAGTGGTTGAGGGATGGATGGTTGGGGAATGTAAAAAAGTACATTTCTTGAAGAAAATGTCGTGTTTGCTAGTTTGTTTTAAAGTATTTATGGTTGTGAAATAAGTTATAATAATAGTAGTAGTAGTAGTAGTAGTGATGACTGCAGTAGTAATGGTAGTGACTGGTTATAGTAGAAAAATTAGGTAGATGGAAAGATATTGATTGATTGACTGATTTGATAGGATGGGATACGATGGAATTGCCGAAACATGTGAAAGTTGGTTTGGTGTCTGTAGCATAAACGGTTCAAGAGTTACTGTTGGTGGGTTATTTTAAGCAAAAATAGTCATGGTTGATAAATATTTTGTACGAATTTGAAGTTAGCATAGCCTGAACTTGTGAAAGTTGTTTTCCTGTCTTTAGCTTAAACAGTTCAAAAGTTACTGTTGGTGAGTTATTTTCTACAAATCTGTGCACATTTATATAACTCTAGTTCATAAAGGTTTTAAAGAATTTGAAGTTAGGAAACACTATATGTCTTTTTTATAGCTTAATTGGCAAAGGAGCAGGACCATTTTGAATAGCTACCGTCAGTATTCCCATGATTCTCATTCAAACCCATGTTAATGTATGCACATTTTTAAATGGTTAGAGTTGAAAAAGTATAAATAGTATAAAAAATGGCAAGCAATCTAATTCGGGTCAGTCTGAACATCTCAAAGTGGCTTTTGTATTGACAGCTTAAACGGTGTAAGAGCAGTGGCACATCCAAATAGGTCCTGTTCAATTCTATGGAAGGTTTATGAACATTTAACACGGTTATAGACTGTAGTTCAAAAAGTGTAAATGATATAACAATTCTGAAAGCAATGAATGTAAGTTGGGTCGGTCTGAACATCTCAACGTTGGTTTGGTGTTGATAGGTTAAATGGTGTAAGAGGAGATGCATGCCAACCTTTTCACTGTGGAAGTCTATGGCTCTTTTATTGCCATAGACATGCATTGGGAGCTCATTTAGATCAGTGGTGTAAAGTACTGCGTACGTTTTTTGGGGGTATCTGTACTTTAATATTTCTAGTTTTGACTTTACTTCACTACATTCCGAAAGAAAATTATGTACTTTTTACTCCATACATTTTCACTGACACCCAAAAGGTACTGGTTACATTTTGAATGCTTAGCAGGACAGAAATTGTCCAATTCGCACACTTATCGCACACTTACCTGGTCATCCCTACTGCCTCTGATCAGGCGGACTCACTAAGCACACATGCTTTGTTTGTAAATGATGTCAACAGCAAAGGTTCTTGTGAAGATGCTGGAGGAAACAGGTACAAAAGAACGCGTCTCCTTCCTGAGCGGTATGACGGCTGCGTGGTCCCATGGTGTTTATACATGCGTATTATTGTTTGTACAGATGAACGTGGTACCTTCAATTCGCACACTTATCAAGAGAACATGCCTGGTCATCCCTACTGCCTCTGATCAGGCGGACTCAATAAGCACAAATGAGTGTTGGCGTGTGCCCCTGGCTATCCGTAAATTAAAAAACAAGAATATTGCTTAATATAAGGAATTTTTAATTATTCATACTTTTACTTTTGATACTTAAGTATATTTTAGCAACTACATTTACTTTGATACTTAAGTATATCCCTTTAAGACCATCTGCCACAGGGAAGATAGCTTTATGGCATCACAGGATGTAGGCTACACATTTTGGCGCAATGGGGTCTCATGTAATTAGTATGAAACTGACACAATGCATGAAAATGCCAAGGAAATATGTTCACAGTGAGTTTGCTCAGTGAAGAGTTAATTCCAAGCCACTGGATGTATTAGGGGTGCTATCTGTTGTGAAGCCAATATGTTTTGTTGTAATTTTACTCCAATCATATTTTATTTGTCACATACACGTGTTTAGCTTGTATTCCTAGCTCTAACAGTGCAGTAATATCTAACAATTTCACAACAATACACACAAATCTAAAGGAATGGAATTAAGAATATATAAATACTTGGGCAAGCAATGTCAGAGCGGCATAGACTAAGATACAGTAGAATATGATAGAATACAGTATATACATATGAGGTGAGTAATACATAGACTAAGATACAGTAGAATATGATAGAATACAGTATATACATATGAGATGAGCAATGCATAAACTAAGATACAGTAGAATATGATAGAATACAGTATATACATATGAGATGAGTAATACATAGACTAAGATAGATATGATAGAATACCGTATATACATATGAGATGAGTAATACATAGACTAAGATATAGTAGAATATGATAGAATACCGTATATACATATGAGGTGAGTAATACATAGACTAAGATATAGTAGAATATGATAGAATACAGTATATACATATTAGATGAGTAATACATAGACTAAGATATTGTAGAATATGATAGAATACAGTATATACATATGAGATGAGTAATACATAGACTAAGATATAGTAGAATATGATAGAATACAGTATATACATATGAGGTGAGTAATACATAGACTAAGATATAGTAGAATATGATAGAATACAGTATATACATATGAGGTGAGTAATGCAGAATATGTAAACATTATTAAAGTGGCCAGTGGTTCCAAGTCTATGTATATAGGGCAGCAGCCTCTAATGTGCTATATATAATGTGCCAGACTATATATATATATATATATATATATATATATATATATATTGTTTAGAACTATCATCTAGATCTCATAGACTGTCACTCCTTGCACCTGTTGCTCCTTGACTGAATATGAGTGGTTACATTTCTCTAGCCCCATCCCTCAGCTTAGGATAGACAACTGGCAGGCTCAGGCTTTTGTGCCTTTAACTTGAATAACAAATACAGATTTTGTTAATACAAATTTTTGGAATCTATACTGACCCCTAAAGAGACATTGAAATACAGGACAGTAAGAGCAATCTGGTCTCATAAACGGATGTGTCCAAAGACAGAACAATCCATCCATTGGCTTCACATCAACCAGAAGGCAAAAACATTTCCTAAATGTAACATGTCTTTATACAGAAACATTTTCTGTAAATTGTCATGTTGATGGTGCATTGGTCACTTAGATTACAATCCATATTTAATAGAATAATAGAATAATAATAGAATCCCTATTATGGGACTCATACTGGTGAATTTTGAAGCACTTTATCTTAGCATTACACTACTTCGTATGGGCTCACCAAAATGTTTTCTTTAATTCGTTTTGTTTGAAATGCCTCTATGGACTACCCCCATAGACTTTACCCCCAAAACAAACAAGCAAATGGCCTCTTTCCCGAGCAAATTCACGATCAGAAGTTATGAGCAGCGCACCACCCCACAATGGGACGAATGGGGATCAACTGATGTGCAAACAACCTAATAGTTATAGAATTATTCCTATAGCGCCATTTCAGTAAATAAAGAGATTCATATCATTTTAAAAGAAACACATGTTCAATACAATGTTTCATGTTGTTGGAATAATGTTACCAATACTGAGAAAACACAACAAAACAGTTTCTTCTTTCTTTCTTTTTTTATAATGAGCTTTTATTGAAAGTACATGATCAATGACAAAATCGTTTAAAGTGTCATAGGATACATCAACTAAATTATGTCTTCATCAAATAAATAATACATTACTACAACACACAGTGTTTACAGTCTACTCCTTTGCACAGACCAAAAATACTTTAAGTCAATAGCGCAAACCTCAAACAAAATAACCCTTGGGGTTTTACAATTGTGTTGTCTACAACCCAAATCTTGGAAACCCCAAAGAGGATTGCATTTAGCCTAACAAAGATCATAGAATTTGTCTGCTCATAAAATCTGTGCTCATCTGATTTTTCTGTGAATAAATAAACACATTACTATAGTCAAACGTGAAATAACTCCCTCATCTCTTCCAGTTAATATCTACATCTAACAGCGTATATATATATCACAAAACAATGATCGCTAAGGGGAGCGTCTGTCTAATCTACCAGGGTCTCCACATGTTAGCATTGACAGCTTGTGGCACTGGCTGGGGCCGGTTGGGAAGCGAGTTCGAGTGGTTCTCGATTCTGGCGCCAACGTTGGCTTTGAGGCTCAGGAGTCTCTGCTGAATCTGGGGGAAAGCCCTGGAGCTCTGGGCGCAACAGTTCTGACAAGCTGGGTCGACGGACGCTGACATGGACTGCTGGATGAAGTCGTTCACCCGCTGACACGAGTCTTTGTCCAGGTTTGTTTTGGGGATCAGAGCGGTAACGCGCTGCAGGCAGGCTTTGTACCCTTCTTTGTAGCTGTCTGATGAACCTGGAAGAAAAATAGGCGAAAGTTTAGTTTAATGACCCAATGACAAATGTACAACTTATTCATACAATACAGTACACATATACAACATGAAAGAATTAGCTTTCTGAAATAATACTCACTTTTGACTGGAGATGAAGGGAGATCTCGGAGGAATCGGACGGTCATCTCCAGAATATTGGCTTTCTCAAGCTTCGAGTATGGAGCGTTGTCTTTGCCGACCAGAGGGAGGATGAGAGTCTTCAAGTGACCGAGGCTGTCGTTGATGCGTGCGCGCCTTTTCTTTTCCAACAAAGGCTTTAGAGTCTGGAAGAAGCGATAAAAAGCCATTAGTAACTCGAAAAGGGTAGAGCATTGAACGAAAGCTACAGTATAGCGAGTTGATGATAAACACATTTGACTCATAGTTTCTCTTACCTTTCTCAGTTCGTTCGCTTCTTTCCTCTGGGCCACCGTGGACCTTGAGGGGACAAGCTGGGTAGTCTCGGGAGTGATTCTTGGAGTCATGTCTTTAGCTAGAAGTTGTGCTTTTAGGAGAGAGGCGATGTGCTCTTTGCGAGGCGGTGAGCTGCTGTGTGCTGAGCGGAGGGAGAGCGCTCTATTTATGCGAGTCTCCCGCGTCGAGGGAGGGACCTCCATCCATTGTCTTGGAGTCTTGACGCAGGGGACTATGCCTTTGGGACAGCAACACATGCACTCGACTTGACCATCTGGCCTGTGGGGATACAGGGTTGACATTTGGCTTCCACAACTAGCATGTCTCACTGCTGGTATTGCATTTTGTGGTAGCTATAACTTGAAAGAGATTTAAGGTTTCATTCATTCATGTGCACCATCTACATCCTTGCCTATAACCTACATGCTTATTTAACACGTGGGATCCTAAACTATCCTGAAATCCAATTTTAAAGCTAAAACTGTAGTTTTATGACAACATCATGTTTAATAAACAGCATTAAGGTTTATTCGGTTGCATTTATTAGATAGCCTACAACTTGCTTATTGACACATTGTAAATTGCTTTATTTGCACAGTGGGCTACTGGAACATAATGAACTTGGGGGGGGGGGTCTTACAACCAAACAAGTTGTATTAATAGTTCGTATAATCATGCTTCTATTCAAGTGTAGATTCTGGGTCTAGGTTTGTTTTCTTCAGTCTTGATTCAGAGTTAGGACTCAGGCAAATGTAGCCAGACAAACGTTCTAAAATAGTAAGGCGATGCGATGCGATTCCAAAATGTTGAAAAACAGATCCCCAAGCCACGCTATGTATGGATTAACATTTGCTTGTCCTAATCAACATGTTTTCAATGCAGTCTATCTGAACAAGGACATTCACCTGTGGCCAAGACCCTTCTTAAATGGGGGGGGGGGGGGGGGGGATGCAGTGGAACCATAGATGTTTATAAAATAATGAAATGTAGATTGTTTGAATTATTTATTATTATTATTATTTATGTCAAATAGCCTACATTCTGTTGATATTTCAATGCATGACAGGAGATTTATTTCCAAATAAACACCGTTGTGTTAGCCTACTCAGATGGACTTTTCATGTATCACTATATGAACCAAAATGCAGAAGTTGTATTTATACATTTTGTAATTTTATGTAAGTCTTTGTCAATAGAGCGCTCTCGTTTGCTCTGTGCAGCTATGAGCTGCTGTTAAACTCACGCGCTCGGCACGCGCCATGGATGCGCAACAGATGGGCGTCTGTTGTACGCCCATCCCCCACGTCTCTGCCATTGCGCTGCACTTGCTCCGTGTCCCGTTGCCTACCCATGTTCTTGATTTGTGCTCCCGTCACCTATCTGCGTGTTTTTTCAAACATATTTGGCGTCAGTAGCCTATATTCCATCTGCATGATGGTGAGTGGGGGTAGGGACAGTGGTTTACAATACCATCTCTAACAGTTTTGCACCAGAATTAGAAGCTCAAACGTCAAATTTCAAGTGTTTAAGGTTAAGTTTAGGCATTAACCCCCAATTTTTAAGGTTAGGGTTAAGTGCAGGCATTCATTCCAAATTCTTAATGTTAGGCATTAACTCTGACAGTCAATATGTGACATAATACACCTGGTTTTGGATTGTTAAATGCTGGTGACACTATTGGCTTGTCAAATCTTCCCGAACAGGCGTGTGAAGGCTTCTTAACAGTCAATTGCAGCCTATATGCTACAATGTACTGTGCCAAAGTATAGAAAAGTATATGTCCTATACTTTGTCCATTACTTCTAGATTACATTAAGCTACACAATGTCTTAGGCTAAATGAAAATACAAAGTCTCTCCAAACAATTTATGCATTGGTTATTCAATATTGCTTATCGAGGTGACCTTGCACCATCCATGTGCTTTGTAAATATATGTTGCATCCTTAGCTACATTTATAGTGTAAGGGAGATGGAAGTTATCATATAGGCTTACACTGTTGCAAGCTGCCCTTGCTTGTAGTCTCTTTGTGAGACAGCTAGGGCACTAGACGGTACACTGTATGGCCAGATGGTACACTGTCCTTCTCTCAGCACATATCAAAGCTGCAGGCTAAAGTTAAATCTAGACTTGGTTTCCTCTATCGTATTCGCTCCTCTTTCCCCCCAGCTGCCAAACTAACCCTGATTCAGATGACCATCCTACCCATGCTAGATTACGGAGACATAATTTATAGATCGGCTCGAGGGTGCTCTCGAGTGGCTAGATGTTCTTTACCATTCGGCCATCAGATTTGCCACCAATGCTCCTTATAGAACACATCACTGCACTCTATACTCCTCTGTAAACTGGTCATCTCTGTATACCCGTCGCAAGACCCACTGGTTAATGCTTATTTATAAAACCCTCTTAGGCCTCACTCCCCCCTATCTGAGATATCTACTGCAGCCCTCATCATCCCCATACAACACCCATTCTGCAAGTCACATTCTGTTAAAGGTCCCCAAAGCACACACATCCCTGGGTCGCTTCTCTTTTCAGTTCGCTGCAGCTAGTGACTGGAACAAGCTGCAACAAACACTCAAACTGGACAGTTTTATCTCAATCTCTTCATTCAAAGACTCAATCATGGACACTCTTACTGACAATTGTGGCTGCTTTGAGTGATGTATTGTTGTCTCTACCTTCTTGCCCTTTGTGCTGTTGTCTGTGCCCAATAATGTTGGTCCCATGTGTTGTGCTGCTACCATGTTGTGTTGCTACCATGCTGTGTTGTCATGTGTTGCTGCCTTGCTATGTTGTCTTCTTAGGTCTCTCTTTATGTAGTGTTGTGTTGTCTCTCTTGTCGTGATGTGTGTTTTCTCCTATATTTATTTATTTATTTATATAAGACAAAACACACATCACGACAAAAGATATATATATATATATACACATACACACACACACAATACCGTTCAAAAGTTTTAGAACACCTACTCATTCAAGGGTTTTTCTTTACTTTTACAATTTTCTACATTGTAGAATAATAGTGAGTACATCAAACCTATGAAATAACACATATGGAATCATGTAGTAACCAAAAAAGTGTTAAACAAATCAAAATATATTTTATATTTGAGATTCTTCAAATAGCCACCCTTTGCCTTGATGACAGCTTTGCACACTCTTGGCATTCTCTCAACCAGCTTCACCTAGAATGCTTTTCCAACAGTCTTGAAGGAGTTCCCACATATGCTGAGCACTTGTTAGCTGCTTTTCCTTCACTCTACGGTCCAACTCATCCCAAACCATCTCAATTTGGTTGAGGTCGGGTGATTGTGGAGGTATGTCATCTGATGCAGCACTCCATCACTCTCCTTCTTGGTAAAATAGCCCTTACACAGCCTGGAGGTATATTGGGTCATTGTCCTTTTGAAAAACAATTGATAGTCCCATTAAGCCCAAACCAGATGGGATGGCGTATCACTGCAGAATGCTGTGGTTGCCATACTGGTTAAATGTGCCTTGAATTCAAAATAAATCACAGAACGTGTCACCAGGAAAGCACCCCCACACCATAACACCTCCTCATCCATGCTTTATGGTGGGAAATACACATGTAGAGACCGTTCACCAACACCGCGTCTCACAAAGACACAGCGGTTGGAACCAAAAATCTCCAATTTGGACTCCAGACCAAAGGACAAATATCCATTGCTCGTGTTTCTTGGCCCAAGTAAGTCTCTTCTTTCTATTGGTGTCCTTTAGTAGTGTTTTTTCCCCAGCTATTTGACCATGACGGCCTGATTCACACAGTCTCCTCTGTACAGTTGATGTTGAGATGTGTCTGTTACTTGAACTCTGTGAAGAATTGATTTGGGCTGCAATTTCTGAGGTTGGTAACTCTAATGAACTGATCCTCTGCAGCAGAGGTAACTCTGGGTCTTCCATTCCTATGGCGGTCCTCATGAGAGCCAGTTTCATCATAGCGCTTGATGGTATTTGCGACTGCACTTGAAGAAACTTTAAAAGTTCTTGAAATGTTCTGGATTGACTGACCTTGATGTCTTAAAGTAATGATGAACTGTCATTTCTCTTTGCTTGTTTGAGCTATTCTTGCCATGATATGGACTTGGTATCTTCTGTATACCCCCCATACCTTGTCACAACACAACTGACTGGCTCAAATGCATTAAGAAGGAAATTCCACAAATTAAAAAGGCACACCTGTTAATTGAAATGCATTCCAAGTGACTACCTCATGAAGCTGGTTGAGAGAATGCCAAGAGTGTGCAAAGCTGTCATCAAGGTAAAGGGTGGCTATTTGAAGAATCTCAAATATAAAATATATTTTGATTTGTTTAACACTGTTTTGGTTACTACATGATTCCATATGTGTTATTTCATAGTTTTGATGTCTTCACTATTATTCTACAATGTAGAAAATAGTAAAAATAAAGAAAAGCCTTGAATGAGTAGGTGTTCTAAAACTTTTGACCAGTAGTGTATATATATTTATTTTTTAATCCCAGCCCCCGTAGGCCATCATGGTAAATAAGAATCTTAACTAACTTGCCTAGTTAAATAAAGGTTAAATAAAAAAAATTGCCAGAAATGGATAGGCCTACGCATTGTTTTTGCGCTCGCCCTTTTACCCAAATTAACTGCCGCGAAGTCCAATTTGAGAACAGGGCTTTCGAGATCACACACAAAATCCTGGAGGGCTTTCTGTTAGGGCCCTCTTTGTCCATAATTTGGCGTGGGTATCCCATCTGTGCAAGCTGAATGGACAGTGATCCTTTGTTGGGGAATACCTCGAAATGTGGAGGAAATTATCATGTTTTTGTTGGCCACTGTATCGGAGATGCTGTGCATCATGGATGCGCTGGATGAGGGGTCACACAGCAGCTATAGAACAGACAAGTGTTCCGTTTTAGCTGGGATAATGTCTGTGTGCATCAGGATATAGGCTACATGAGCCATCCATGTTTGTCAACGAGATGTGGGCTAGTGCATCTATTTCAGTATGACAGTACTCCCAGTGCAAGAAACCATTTCATTGACAGATTATTTTCCAGTTAAGAGCATCCAATGACTATTTTGCACATTGAAGATCTAAACTATTTAATTTAACCTTATTCAATATTTATGCAATTGGCATATTTTCATTATCTAATTCACGTCAATGTGGTACAGGACTACACTATGAAAACCTTAGAATTATTATTCTATTGGCCTATTATGTTGTAAATAAGATCATGCTATGCATCATAAATGGTGAGATTCTGGGTTTGAGCGGGTTCGCAGACGCAGTGCACCCCCTCATTGAACTCGTTATGAAAACGGCATGAGACTGACACGAGCCAACATTTCAAGACAGATGGGGGTCAAATGAAAATTCAGTGAAGCATAAAGTGGAACATCAAGCTTCTATTTGGGGTAGACTAGCCTTGTTGGAACAGTTATTTGAATATTATAAGAATGCCATGGATTTGCCATCATGGAATGTAAATGTTCCAATATTAAATGGATCCAGATGTTAAATATGTATAGGCCTACATCAAAACTGTATTTGCTAGCATAAGTTACCTATAGTGCTATGATGGATTCATTGTTGTCCATAACGGATATTGATTGCCATTCTAGTGGCATATAGAGTCATAGGCTACCCTCCCTATAGGTCTTTAGCAGAACGATGGAGTGCTTATCTATATACAGTGGGGCAAAAAAGTATTTAGTCAGCCACCAATTGTGCAAGTTCTCCCACTTAAAAAGATGAGGCCTGTAATGTTCATCATAGGTACACTTCAACTATGACAGACAAAATGAGAAAAAAAAATCCAGAAAATCACATTGTAGGATTTTTAATGAATTTATTTGCAAATTATGGTGGAAAATAAGTATTTGGTCACCTACAAACAAGCAAGATTTCTGGCTCTCACAGACATGTAACTTCTTCTTTAAGAGGCTCCTCTGTCCTCCACTCGTTACCTGTATTAATGGCACCTGTTTGAACTTGTTATCAGTATAAAAGACACCTGTCCACAACCTCAAACAGTCACACTCCAAACTCCACTATGGCCAAGACCAAAGAGCTGTCAAAGGACACCAGAAACAAAATTGTAGACCTGCACCAGGCTGGGAAGACTGAATCTGCAATAGGTAAGCAGCTTGGTTTGAAGAAATCAACTGTGGGAGCAATTATTAGGAAATGGAAGACAAACAAGACCACTGACAATCTCCCTCGATCTGGGGCTCCACGCAAGATCTCACCCCTTGGGGTCAAAATGATCACAAGAACGGTGAGCAAAAATCCCAGAACCACACAGGGGGACCTAGTGAATGACCTGCAGAGAGCTGGGACCAAAGTAACAAAGCCTACCATCAGTAACACACTACGCCGCCAGGGACTCAAATCCTGCAGTGCCAGACGTGTCCCCCTGCTTAAGCCAGTACATGTCCAGGCCCGTCTGAAGTTT